>NW_021680358.1:504120-615506 GCF_001412515.2 Diachasma alloeum
GAGAGAGAGAGAGAGAGAGAGCAATATCGTTGCGCTCTTTTGTCTCGTAGAATGGTGGGGCGGGCACACACACATATGCTGCATATCACATGGATGTGCGCCCGCTTAAAAATCACTCCCCATTGGCCCACCCTTAATTGCCAATAACTTTTTAGGGGTGAGTCTGATCAAAAAGTGCAAGAGGACTTTTCTGCTCAGAATCACCCCCTGATCCTAGGGTGTTCAGATGTACATGTAATTCTGAAACACCCTGTATATTTACATTCATTATTGTGTCAACTTGACGTTTGTTTAGTTCAAACGCCAGAGATTTGGTGAATACGTCAGCCAATTGATCCCTGGAACTCATCCAGTATACTTTGATCAGAGTGAGCTTGACACATTCCTTGATGTGAAGAGCTTTGATATCAATTATGTCTTAATTTATTTCCCCCACTCGTTTCAGCACTATACGTTGCCGCCTTATTATCGCATCACAAGGTCATTGGCAACGGGGGTGGAAAAATCATTTTCAAGGAGTTGTACATCGACAACATCTCTTGACTCGCCTCACTCATCACAACATACTCGGCTTGACACGTAGAGAGAGCCACATAGGACTGTTTATGAGTTCTCCGGACAATCGAATCACCAAACAGTTTAATCACATATCCACACGTGGTCAATGAGCCTTTGCAATCTGCAAAGCTAGCGTCTGAGTATGCCTCAATCTTATCTGTCTCACCTGTATATCTCAACTCTAAGTCAGTGGTTCCTCTCAAGTATCTCAGTACTCTCTTCACCATTTTTCAATCCTCATCTATTGGACTCACCTGATGTCTGCTCAGAATATTGACAGCGTAAGAAATATCATGTCTAGGAGCCCCTGCTAGATAAATCAAGCTACCCACTACTTCTCTATAAGGACAATTCAATTTCTCATCGGACCTACTACAAAACTCACCATTAGTGTCCAACTCTCTAATTTTTCGCTCGTGGTTAAAGGCCTGTGTAGTGAGTATTGGATTTCTTTGAAGATGTGAGTTCTCGAAACCGTATTTTGTTAGTATCTTTTTAATATATTCTTCCTACCTCATTTTTAATATAGGATTCTCTCTATCTCGTCTTATTGAAATGTTCAGAAACTCTTTTGACTCGCCCATTACTGTTATTTTAATCACAGAACTCAGTTTACTTTTAACCTCATCCAATTTATCTTTATCGTTACTCGCCATTATTATATCATCTGCGTATAATAGTAGAATTAAAAATTTTTCCTCACTGCTCCGAATAAACAGACGCGGCTCAAGATCAGAGTTCACGAGGCCCACACCGAGTGCCACTTCAGTGAATTTCTCATTCCACCGTTTTGGACTTATTCAAAGTCCATAGAGAGATTTCTCTAATTTGCACACCTTGGTCTCTCTCTTCTGATCTGAGTGATGGGTTCCCTCTGGGATCTTCATGTAGATTTCCTGATCTATCTCACCATTGAAGAATACCGTTTTCATGTCTAATTGGCAAGTGTCTAAGTTGTATCTGTTAATGATAGCAAATACGGCTCTAACCAAGTGCATTCACGATACCGGGGCATATGTTTCTCTCAACTCGTAAACATTTCGATCTTTAAAACCCCGTATAACCAGTCTCGCCTTATATCGTGTCTCACCGTTCCCTTCTATCTTGCGTTTAAATACCCACCTAGAGTCAATTATGTTAGCCTTCTGTCCATTTTGATTACTAATCGGTCGGTCTACAATTTTCCACACTTTATTTTTACTCATCGATTTAAGCTCTTTTTCTACTGCCAGTGTCTAACTGCTCTTATGTTTTCTTTGCATCGCGTCTTTATAGTTAATTGGATGTGAATTAATACTGGTAAGAAGAGCAAGGTAGACCTCATTAGTAGACTCGTCCAGATTCAGTCCATTCTCACCTTCTGACAAACAATCTAGAAATACTCCGGCTTTCAAGCTCGCATCGATTGGCAAATCTTCAAAGCTTGAATCCTGCACTGACTCACCGGCAGGTTTACTCACCTTACATACCTTAAGACTTGGGGTTTCCTTCCTTGGTCTGCCCCTCTTTCTCTTCGTCTCTCCCTCCGATTTGGACGTTTCATTCAAATCGTTCACGTCTTTTTCAAATTCTACAAACCATTTGTTTTTGTTTGTCACTTCTTGAACTTCTAGGACGTTCTTAATCTCACCTTTCTTGTACCTATCACCATAGACCTATTTTTCGTTAAATCTTACGTGTCTAATTTCATAGAGCTTTCCTTCTTCTGGTTTTAGTAGTATGTAGTTCCGCGCCTAACTTTTTCAATACCTCAACTATATGTCCCCCAGTAAATTCCGTACCTTGATCTGACCTAAGGTAGCACACCTTCGCGTCGTAACGCAACAGATTTCTGCCACTTCTAACCAACATTTCAAGACAGTGACCTGTTTCACTTTTCGCCTTCATCGGGTATGCCATCGCAAATCTCGAATTATGTTCAATGAGTACAGATATATACATGTGTCCCTTCGGACATGAACTCGGAGATATTGGCCCCATTACGTCAGAGTGTATTATCTGCAAGGGCTCTGTCGCTTGACTTGACTGTCTCACCTTAGGAAATGGCAGTCTGTTAAATTTCGTAGCTAAACACACTTCATACTCCATTAATTACTCATCGAAATTCACGCCTTTTAGTTCTTTGTTGTCCGGGAATTTTGATTATAAAGCTTTGAGATATGCTATCGATGCATGACCGAATCTAGCATGCCATAGCATGGCCCTATTATTACCCTGAAATTTATTTTTCTCAACTCCAAACAGATCAAAAACCTCACCGCTCGCATCTATTTGTACCTCGTTTACCTTATCAATCTTTCTATCCCAAATTGAATAATCAAAATTGGATTGTTCGAATTGATTTTGAATCGGTTCAGGGGTTTCTTTACTATAGGGTTTGTCATCTCGCCCGACTTCTCATTGCTCATTATTTCTCACCTCTGTAGACCCTTCTTCAATCCGTTCGTTACTCTCAGTTGGAGCTTCCATCGCCGAAACCTCATTCTGTTTGGCTGTGACACTTCGCGTCATGTGTCTTTTCACCTCTATTTCACCACCTACCCCATTGGTTATAACTCGTCTAGTTGTACTTCTCTGTAGTTTTCTATTGAATGGACTGTACTTGTTTACTTCCAAATCTACTATTCAATATGGTTTTCTATACACGCCTGAGATACATGACTCATTTGATTCTGCATTGAAGATATCTATTTTCTGGTCATCTAGATATATCGCAAGACCCATCTCTGCGAATCGTCTTAGAGACAGTAAGTTAGCCTGAAGGACCTCAGCAAATATTACCTCATCTACTTCAAATTTCTCACCGTTTAACAATTTGATTTCTACCTGACCTACTCCCTCCCTTCTCAAATCCGTCTGTTTATTTTTATTCGCGCAATTGATCACGCCTTTACTTTGTTCGTCGAGGGGCTTGACAATTAGTTTCGAATTTGTTAAGTGCTTCGTAGCACCAGAATCTGCTAGGAATTCGGTAATAAATTTGTCTTTGTCAAAACAAACACCTACGTGCAATGCCTGACCTTCACAAAGCTCATCATCCAATTCCATGCACTCTCCTGTCTCATTCGAATCTAACTCACCCATCTCTTTGTAATCTCCTCCTGAGGTTTTGCTTGAGCCCTCCTTATTAGACTTTGTACTGGTCTTGGGTTTCGAGTACTTGTTGTCTCCTTTGCCCTTCAAGTTATAGTATTTCCCCCTTTTAGCGCCTTTTGGGTCAGTCGCATCTAAACCCTCTGACCTCTTCTTCAATTACCCACCACCACGCCCAAATCCACGAAAAGTATTTCCCCGCGAACTGGTGTCTTATGTTTACTTTTGGCTTGTTGTTTGTCTCACCTGAGTTTGGGCAATCCTTAATTATATGTCCATAGCCTTTACAACTGTAACACAGTTTGCCCTTACCCTTGCCCGGGCAGTTTCGGCCGAGGTGCCCATAGTCCCCGCACTCAAAACATCTCTCCTTAAATCCGATGAGGTTCGCAGCTCTCACCTCACTGCTCCCCTCCCCAGACTGTTTCCTTGATGCTTCTTCCTACATGACAGCAAGTTTTAATTACTCAGAAGTTGGGGGCTGCTCACCTCTAAGTTTAGCTGAGGACTGTAGGTACTGTAATATCGGTACAGACCCCATGATGGCATTATTAAAGGCGTCCCTCTTTTCCTCCTCGGATAAAGGGGTGGCGTCTACAGAATTTTCGTAAGTTCGAATCGCCTCCTCGAACTTCTCACAAAACTCGACTGCTGTCATTTTTCCAATTACATACTGCATATTGGAGATTTCTTTCCTGACCGTAAATGAAGATACATTAGTTTCGTATCTTTTTATCTCTTTGAGTTTATTTAGAATAGCTACTGGATCTTCTAGTAAAACTACTTTAGAATGATAGTTTTTGTCTGTGATTGATCAATATGTCTCATATAACTAAGGGTCCTTTGTTAAGGATCTCCAGTTTTATGGCTTCAGCAACTTCTTTAGCAGTGCTATTTTCAGTGCTTCCACCACTTTGACTCTTTTCTTCTCGCCTCAGATTTTCCCATTGTCTTTTGATAAAATTCTCAATTCTCGCTTCTAATTTTTCATCTTCATCTAAATCATGCGCATCATCTGGTGAATCTGATCCATTTCTCACCTTTTTACCAGGGTCCTCAGTTTCAAACCTCAGCGGTCTCTCCGTCCCGTCATCGATACGGGAGAGCCTGTCATCCCGGCCGTTCCTCATCTCGCTCAACTCTTTCCTCATTTCCTTGATGGTGTCTAGTATCCAGCCACTAGTGTCGGTCTGAATATTCAAAACCTTCACAAGTGTCCTGGTCACAGCATCAAGTTTCGAGCATACCGATTCAAGTCTGCCTTCCACTGGAATTTCAGTTCTTGGTTTGTTCGCGTGGTATTTCATTGGATTTGTCGGGTGGTTTCGTAACGTGGATCTTATTATAACTTTAGGTTCCACGTACTCGATTTTTGTAATCTGTGGTTTACTTTTACCTGCTTTGAGAACCTCAATTATTGCCGCTTGTCCCCCACCTTGTTCGGCCGACGCATCTTCACTTTCCTCACCCTTCTCTCCGTTCTCACCGTCCTCCCCGTTCTCACCGTCGCTCTCCTCACCTTTCCTCATCTCACTCACCTCGGCAGTAATTGGTGGTTGCTCCTTATAGATTTTGGCCATGATGGGAGGCTTATTGGCGAGGAGATTCTGATCATGCCACTCCAACAGTAGCCTCCACTGGTTCTCTGTAATCATACTTTTGGCTGTTGTGATAAATAGAATCTATCAATATCAGTATTACACCTATTATTAGCATTTGTATATTATGCCCTTTTACCGACCAACCGAACACAAGTATAGTCAGCTTCAGGACAGTCAGACACAGACGAGATATGAACACATTATCCCCTCTATGCCCGACAGAGCTGATCAATTTCCACGCACTGAACACAAGCACGCTTCCACTGATCACCTCTTTGGAGCAACTAAACTTCAGATTTTATTCTGAATTTTTAACTAGTATTTTTGTTTAATTTGATCATTTTCAGTGCTTAGTTAATTTGTGATTATATTTGCCAGCTAATATCTTCACAAGCACTTTGATCGCATGCATTTCTTACCGTAACTCTCCTTTTTAATTCATCTCAACTCACCAAAGTTATAACACTTAATTGTGTCAGTTCGTATTAACACGGTCTCTTCTACTAACTCGAGGACGACGTCCTCTCCTTTATGGAGTTCATCAAATCCAAAGAGGAACGTTAATTGCCTCAACAGTTCCCACAAGTCGTCATCTATGGTAATTTATTTATTAGTTTGCTAATTTGGGCTTGTTTTTATTTTTGTGCACTCTCGCCTTATTTGTATTTCGCATCAATTTCAAATTTGAATTTAGTTTTGCCGCCGGCCGCAGTTGCGATGCGCGCGCGCTGGCGGAGAGCTGCGTGACCCCTCTTCTTTTCTACATCTCGCCATCTCATCATTCGCTCGAGCTTTGCGTGTGCTGCTTAACTATAGCCACTCCTGGTTACTATCCCCACCAATGCTGCGCGCGCACCCACCACGTTAACCGACTCTCTATCCTGTTCGCTTCCCTCACCGATTCTCCATTGGACGCGTCCCTCACTATGTTACAACTCTCCCAACTCATCCCTCAACATATATTGTTCCCACCTATTTCAATCTATTTTTATTTCTATTTTCTTTCGGATTTTCAATTCCCTAATTGAATATTTCATTTTTTTCCCGGATTTTCGTTTGATGGTTTGGCCAACGTTTGTTGTCCATCATCTTGTCTCCCAGCGTCCACGTTGTTTCTGTGATGACGGAATCCCTTTCCGTTGCCTGGGAGACGCTTACCACCGGTATAGCACATTCAACCGTACTTACGCCTCTCTCCTTCTGGCTTTTCCATCTTTCCAGCCTTCCCTCGCCTTTCCTCGCCACGTCAGACCACTAAACACTTGGCACTATGTTCCTGAGGGTTTGTCCTGATTTTTCACTATCACTTTTATTTTTCGTTTCTCACTTGAGTTTTTATTTGTGCAGTGGAAGCGTGCTGGGCCCATAACCTGTTTGATTGTGGGTATGGACACAATAAATAGTATACGGGTTTTCTTGTTAGAACACTGGTTTATTGGCTACAACACGTCTCGTCTCGCGTCTCGCAGTAGAGTGAACTCTCAAGTTACAACCTGATGGAGAGGAGATCCGCGCATGTGCAAGATCTAATCTCGCCATAACGAATATATATGTCATACGCAAGGGCCTAAGCCCAGTGGGACCGGGAGGTGGCGCCGACTTTCCAACATTTTCCATCGAAACTGCTTTTTTTGCGAAGAAATTGAAAAAAGAAAATTTTACTGGAAAAGTATGTATACGATCCCTGGGCTCGAATTTTTAAAAAATCTCCTAATTGTTTTTACGATTCTTAATTTGAAATAAGTAGGTTTTTGGTACCGAATTTTGGTGACTTTTCATTTGAAATTAAGTAACTAGTTTCTTATTCTTATTACAATGCCTCCTAGAAGCATGAGTTTCTCAAAATTGGTAACTTGGTTCTGGAAATTAGAAACTTTCTTTTCTCTGTGTATGTCCAGTTGAGTATTATTGGCGAAAATTTCCCGTTCTTTCGATTAAGCATGGTTTAAAGTTGTTCACAGTACCAGAAATGTCCTGAAATTCCGAAAAGAGTTAAAAATTCCGCGTTGTATCACCTTTCCCCATCTGGATTGCAGATTTTTCTTTTTTTTTGTGGAACTGACTTTTTGTTTCGGAAAGTATCCAAAAATCAAAGTCGGATTCTACTCTATTCTATCTAAACATTATTTCTGTCCTGTTTTTCCTTTTTTTGATTTTTTTCATTAATTAAAAATGTTTTTTGTTTTCCATGGAAACCGTTTTTTTTTTCGAAGAAATTGAAAAAAGAAAATTTTACTGGAAAAGTATGTATACGATCCCTGAGTTCGCATTTTTAAAAAGTCTCCTAATTGTTTTCAAGCAGACCAAAAACTATGTTCCGAAAAATTAGGTTCAAATGACCCAGACATATCTGAAATGTGGAAATTTATTATTCCCTAGGAAAGTGTTTATACGACTTTTTTATCCGTATTTTCACAAAATTGAAAAATTCCCCGTAAAAAAAATGAAAAAAATTGTCTCGAAAAATTGGGCCCAGATGACTCAGAATCATCAAAAACGTGGAGATTTCATATTCCCTGGGAAAGAGTTCATACAACTTTTTGGCCCAAATTTTCAGTGAAAAAAAATTACGCGTCAAGAAATCAAAAAAATTGTCTCATAAAATTAGGCTCAGATGACTCAGCATCATCCAAAATGTGGAGATTTCATATTTTCTGGGAAAGTGTTTATACGACCTTTTGGCCTGAATTTTCAAAATTTTTCAAATTCCTTGTAGAGAAATAAAAAATTTGGTTCCGAAAAGATAGATTCAGATGATTCAGAAACATCTGAAACGTGGAGATTTCATATCCCCTGAGAAAGTGTTTATACGACCCTTTGGCACAAATTTTGGGGAAAACCAAAAAAAAATGTTCATACGACCTTTTGGCACAACTCACGCGAATTGTGCACTTAGGGAATAGTGAATCTGCACGTTTCAGATGATTCTGAATCATCTGAGCCCAACTTTTGAGGACAATTTTTTTTTATTTTTCAAAGGGAATTTGGAAATTTGAAATGGGGCCAAAAATTAAAAAAAAAAAAGTTTCTTTAGGGGATAATGAATCTGCACGTTTCAGATGATGCTGGATCGTCTGAGCCCAACCTTTTAGGACAATTTTTTTCCAATTTTTTGAAAGGTTTAATTCAAAATTTCCAAAATGTGTTTCATTTTGAAAATGTGCTAGAGGGAAACTTAATCCCTTAATTCAATAGATTCCAGAATATTTTTGCCTTGAAACCATCATTTTTTGGTTGATTAATTTCATTTATTTATTTTGTGAAATTAATTTTTTTTTTTTTCTAGATTTTAGCCGGATGAAAGTTCTAAACTGCAGATTCGAGAATGTAGAAAAAAAATCTTGAATTTACTTTTTTTTTTCTCTGTGTGATTATTCCAATTCCAAATTACAGAAGGAAATTTGAAAATATTATAGTAAATCATCCCATCAATTCAGTAATTGGGAAATAACGAATGAATTATATAGCTAATCGGAAAATCGTCGAAGTCAACAATATGAAATTACTTTCCCATTCCAGTAATTCGGTATTGTGAATATTTATTATTCAATAATCTGTAATCTGAGAAATCACATTCCCGGTTAGTCAGGTATTCTCCAATGGCATTTTATTAGATTATTTCTATCGCCGAGAGTTAGTAAAGGTCATTGAAAATTCTTTCGAATATTTCGGTAATTTGCGATTAGTGCTAATAAAAATTCATGTATTTGCCAATCGATTCAAAAGAATTATAAATTTCAAAGGAGTAATGGGTTACTGATACACAACTTGATATTTAATTGTAATCTCCAATTATTTTTCTTAGATTACGAAAGAAAAATGTAATTTAATGTTCAGGAACGCCAAATTCCCAATTTTCCCATCCCTGCCGTCAGGTTCCTAGAACATCATTAAATTCTTCTAGTGTCACTGCTGCTGCAGGATTCAAGGTTCAAAAGGAGAGACTCACTGTGATGGCTTGTTGCAATGCCTCTGGTACATTCAAACTACCTCTCATGGTAATTGGAAAATATGCCAAACCTCGTGTTCTCAAGGACTTGAAAGAACTTCCAGTAGTCTACAATAACCAAAAAAGTTCCTTGATGAGTGCCTTTTTGTTTGAAGAATGGTTCAAGAACCAATTTGTGCCTGAAGTGGAGCAATATCTACTATCCCAGGGATTACCACCAAAAGCAATCTTACTTATGGATAACTGTTCAGCGCATCCAGCTAATCTAGTTGTCAATGGCATCAGAGTCGAGTTTTTACCACCCAATACAACTGCACTGATGCAGCCCATGGACCAGGGGTGCCTCCAAAACATAAAAACTTTATATAAGATCCAAATCATTGCATTCATCATGAAACAACTTAACAGTGGAGCCAGCATTCCTCAAGCATTAAAGACTGTAACGATTCGTGAGGTAATATTTTGGCTCTCTGACGCGTGGGATAAAGTTGTTCCCTCAACGATTAGGAAAACATGGAAAAAGGTAGGGAAATCATATGTTGCAATCGTGATATTGTAGTGAAATTTATTCCATTCTTTCGGTTTATGAATCAAATTTCCAATTTTTCTCAATTACGCAATTCTTTCGATAATGAGTGACTGTAGAAGAAAATGCTAATAAATCTTATTTATAGCCCATAAAATTGTCAACAAAAAATGGCTTTTGATATTTTCTCCTACAATCACTAATTATCGTGGCAAATGTTCAAATAACACAAATTGATCATTCGGATCAATTGACTAGTGATATTTTAACATTTTGTTAAATTGTTAATTATTTCGGTAATCAGTGGCTTTTCGAGGAAATGTTAAAATTCCTTTTTTGTAGCCATTAAAATATTCAATAAAAAAAATTTCTTTATATGAATCATGTATCAAGGAATTTGAAAATAACAATAAAGTCATTAAATTAGTATGGGTACCAGCTCATCAGGGAATAGAGGGAAATGAAAAGGCCAATACTCTTGCGAAGTCGGCCACGGAGGTTCAGGCCAATACAAGTCTGGGGATTCCGTTCATTGACTTCAGAGAGAACTCAAAAAGACAATCCCACGTGAACACCCGCAACACTCTCTCGGAACAATCACTAAAGAAGGGAATAATTTTTTTTTAAATATGGGGTATTCCATGCGAACTCAACCAGGTCAAAACCCTCACCATCGCCAACATATTGTCGATTTTTCCTGTAGTTGTATATGGAAAAATATGACTTCTCAAATTTTTTCAGATTTTTTGAGGCATGCTGTGGACAGCCATGTTTTTTTGCAAATTTTATCTTCAAATGCCTATAACTTCCGTAAAAATCAACCGATTTGAGTTTTTTTTTTACAAAATGTGCGTCTTCGAACACACTTTCCATATAAAAATATGCCAATTTTTTTCAATTCGTTCTTCCATCGATTTCCTCAGAAAAACCTCAAAAAACTTCAAAAAACGAGTCGTTTTCAAAGTTGGACCCTTTTTATATTTTTCAAAAAATTTCAGTGAATATATTGGACCAAAACAAAATTTTTCACCAAAGGCCAAAGTGGGCTTCCCATTTCGTGGCCGTAATTTCCAATTTGAATAGATGAATCTGGGATCAAAAATTTTAAAAATTTCAAAATTCTTTTCGAATTGAACGCAGAAGCATTATTTGAATTTACCGCTTGAAGAATCACTGCATTATAATCGAATCTGGAACAATTCGATTATTTTTTGAAAATTCGTTAACAATAAATCTTTCCGAGTGGTGTGTCCTAATAGAGATCCCACTTTGGGCTTTAGTGAAAAATTTTATTTTGGTCCAATATATTCACTGAAATTTTTTGAAAAATATAAAAAGGGTCCAACTTTGAAAACGAGTCGTTTTTTGATATTTTTTGAGGTTTTTCTGTGGAAATCGATGGAAGAACGAATTGAAAAAAATTAGTATATTTTTATATGGAAAGTGTGTTCGGAGACGCACATTTCGTAAAAAAAAAACCCGAATCGGTTGATTTTTACGTAAGTTACAGGCATTTGAAGATAAAACTTGCAAAAAAACATAGCTGCCCACAGGATGCCTCAAAAAATCTGAAAAAATTTGAGAAGTCATATTTTTCCATATACAACCACAGGAAAAATCGACAATATGATTGGCGATGGTGAGGGTTTTGACTTGGGTGAGTTCACATGGAATACCCCATATATAACACAACTCAGAGCAAACCTTGGTACTACTACCACCTTACACTACCCCGTAATGTAATAGTATTTATCAATAGGGCTAGAGCTAACCACTATAGTCTGAAAGGCTCTCTTGCTCGAGTTAAAATAATAGAAAATGGACAGTGTGAATGTGGGCACGACTCACAAGATTTTAACCATATATTATGGCGATGTACTAGATTAGATGAAAGCAGGGGAAAACTAATTGGAGACCTTGTAAAAGCTCGAGCTGGTTCTCTACCGTTTAATACAGTGGACTCTGGTTAGAGGCATATTGGTTAGTGTCGAACTTCCCCTCAATTTTTTTGTCCCGCCGCTCGAGCGCTTCCCCCACTCTGTCCCCACGCAAGCCGGAGAGTAAACACTCCAATATTTTCTTCAAATTGCTATTGTCTTCCGATTCCAGTAAAGACGAAAAATAAAATATTCTGCATTTGACTTGTCGATGAAAAAATTTAGTCCACTTCTGGCTGTTATGGGGGGAGGATCTCGTTTTGTTGGCATAAAATTAATTCGAAATTGGATTAAATACAATAATGAAGGGAGGTAAAGAAAACGACTGTAACATTTTTGATTCACATGGTTCGTTAACTCCAGAAGAAATATCTGTTCTATGGAATGTTAGGTACAAAGCTTCTGTGATCAAATATAGTCAATGAAATTAGAAATATTGATAATAAAGAAATCGTCTGAATCTATATGAATATTGCTATTATAGTTGAAACTGTGAACTAAAGTTTATCATTAAAATAAAGTGTTGAATTGAGAGAGAAAAGAAATAGTATTTTTCATTTTATCGTTCTCAGTTTTCTCGGATGTCGGACTCGGCGTGAGCGCGTAGTGGGGGTAGGGAAATAGAGTCGAATTCTCCGAATTCGCTTCCTCTATCCCGCAAAACAGTCGACTCTAACCAGAATCCACTGTATTGAGTCATTTCTGCCTGACATTCATGTTCAAGCATTATTAATTATTTTCCAATTTCTTGTTAAAAATGAAATTAGCATTTAGGCAAAATTGAATATACATGTACATATGCTGTAAAATGATGTACTTATTCTGTATTCTTTTTTCTTTTCCTTTTAACTATTCTTTGTTGTGCTTATAACCCCATAGAGGGGTTGAGAAAGCTTAAAATAAAAAAAGGGCTCTTTACTTTTTGTTCCCAAACCACTCATTGTCGAGATGAATGAACATTTAACACAAATTGATTATTAAGAATCCATTATTTAATTCCATCATTTAATTTTTTTAGTATCTTCATTCTTTGTTTTTCAGCTGTGGCCTGAGATTATGGAGATCATGGCCTCAGTTTGTCCAACTGAAGCTGCTATCAATGTTTCATACACCGAGGAACATGAAACTTTGATCAACAATTTCTATGAACATGTTCGAAGCCACGAGGATTATACTGGAATGCAACTGGGTGAATTCAACGACTGGATTAATTCTAGTCCACTGTGGATGAGAGAAGAATGTTGGAGTCATGAGGAGATTATACAAGTTGTTCAGGAAGAAAAAAATGGGAAATCAGAAGATCACATTGAAGATGACAAGGAAAATCAACCGAGAAATGCGAATGACAGTGATTCAGCTGCCAAAGAATTGTCAGAAGCCCAGGAGAATTTGAAGAAAGTTATTGAGTTCTGTGAGAAATATCCTCATTACTCGAAGGGGCATTTACTGAGTTTATATCAAGTCAGGGATGCAATGGGAACCCAACTTTTAATGCCGAAAACTGATCCCAGTAATTCTCCTTTAAATTAATTTATTATAAAATGAAAAATTAGAATTTATCTGTGATTTTATCTCGCCATGTAAAAAATTTAATTTCTTGTCTGCCATTTGTGATACTTACTGAATTATTTCACAAGTTAGTCATTTCCGGGCGAAATGTCAAAGATGTTTTTTGTACCACTTTTTCAAAAAGAGATCTTTGAAAAACATCATTTGTAATAAGCAAGATCACTTGTCATTTTCTCCTAAAAATCCTCGTTATCAAGATAATTAATTAGTTATAAAGACTTGTGAAAACGGAACGTTTCTTCCGTTTCCTTCAAAACGACTTTGCAGAAATCTTTTCGTCATTTCCTAAAACAAATACAATAATTTAACCCGGCTGTGTAGCGCACTCGGTAGCAGCATGAGATTCACAACCTCAAGCTCCCAGGTTCGAGAAAAATTCCACACCAATTTTTCATCACAAATTTCCACATAATATTCATCTGAAAATTTAACATAATTTTCAAACCCAATATTCCACAGATTTTCCAAGTGAAAAAACCCACTCCACATTCAACATTCCCTGGATGAAGGCCCTCGGGCGATGGACGCGTTGGCAAGTTAACCCTTGCAATGAAAAACCGGTGAAATTTTTTTTTACAATAATTTATTGTAAATTTTTTGATTTATCAAAAGTGATTTAATATTATCATTTAAAAAATGATCAATGATATCAATAAACCCATTTATTACAGTTGAATTTATATTTTTTTCTGCAATTTATTCTCTATTATTTAATTCTCCTGCAACTCGTATTTGAATTTTGCTACGTCGCGCGCAGTCGGCCGAGTGGCTTTTTCCCCCACCATTGCCTTTATACGCATCTTTTTCCAGCTTAGCGCTCTCGCTCTTTCGCTGGCGAAGAAGGGTCCTTTCATAAGTGCAAATTCCGAGAACCCAAACCCCGGGAGACGTGCAGTTATGGAGGTCTCACTGTATATACATTTACAAATTGGATATCAACAGAAAATCTAATCCGATTGGAATGCCGGAAAATTCTGAATTGTTCGGACTGCGAAAGATTCGAAACAATAATCATACATTCTGTATGTTATTCGGTGGTTACAACCCGAATTCCCCCATTGTTCCCCCATTCCATGTTTATTTCCACCTGCCATTTTTGAGTGCGCACAATAATTTTCGGAACTACTACAGCATGCGAGTTGATCAACATTTCGTGCTAAAAAATTCGGTTAATATGCCGAATGCATCCCGAATGGTGCCGAATGGTGTGGTCGAGGCATACCTCGAGGTGTATATGAACATTTTGTATGTGGATTAATTATCGATGGAACATTTGGTCTGTGCACTATTATATCGTGTACAATTTTCGACCATTCAGTTTTCAGAAATCTGAGTGAGAAACCCAGACCTAGAAGCCTGCCTAATTCCATTGAGTCGTACACATTAATATTTGAAACATGTCTTGAAAATCTCTCACAGAAATAGAAGTGTGTGCATTGAGAAAAAAAATATTCCCATGAATGACATTATTTTAACATATTTTGAACTTGATGCATTCATTATCTGATTGGATAGCTACCGAATTGCTTTATGAGTCAATCAATCACGTGTAAGTCTTGGTGGTGCTTGTTTCCAAGTACAAAACTTGGCAGTGTATTCCTCTCATTAACATTATTCTACAAATCTTTGCCAATAAACAACGAACAGGAGTAGCTTACATAAATAATTGTTTTAAATCATTATCAACAGTGTGTATAATCTAATCATCATTGTGAACACAGCTCATAATATCAAATTTATTCTCAGACAAGTTTTACACAACTGCATGTCGATTTTGAAAATGTAGAAAACCCGCCTGTGCTTGTTTCCATAGTGTAAGACACCTTTTTTTAGGTAAATTAGTCGACATAAAAATTTCAAAATTGGTTAGATGTTAGGTCTCATAATACCAAAGTTTGGTCTTTCGAATGGACTAAATCGAACGATTGATTTCGGAGACATTAGCTATGTGAAACGAGTGAGTTCACTATCCCAAAAACTACTGTCATCCTGTTTTTTCAATATTTGTGTCAAACTATGAGTACCTCTGCATTCAAAGTTTTAGAGATACTGTGGTTTTTCCATTTTTTAATCTTTATTGAGAACTTCTCGCACGCTCTTATAATATACGACAAAAAGTTGGAGTAAAATCCTAAAATTTTGGCTACTAATTAGTATTATCATGTTATATTTCGGTGGGAAATTTGGCCTCCTTGTTTAAACACATAGTAAGCCCAAAACTTAATTTCATTTGATCATACTCATCTTACACGGCGAGAAATATTCAATAAAAATTACGTATCTTTTCCGTAATTCCGAAGCGAAATATGGTTGTAGGAAATTTTACGGAACCGTCACGTAATTTTTACCTAAAATCACGGAATTTTTCCGTTCCGTTTTTAGCGTTCCGTAATTTTTATCTGAATCGCCGGTGAAAAAGTACGGTACCGTCACTTAAATTTTCCGTTTCGATTCCGTAATCGGTGAGCGATCTGTGAGTTCCGTAATTTTTACTGAATGTTTCTCTCCGTGTACTTGGAATGAATCGAATCGATACTTGAAGCACGTTGCGATCTATTTGATTGATTCAATTTTCCTAGACAATCCATTTCTGGCTTTGCATCTGAATCTCAGATGTCCATAAGGCACAAATGAACATACCTAAATTTGTCAAATTATAAGAATCCTCTATATTTTCTTTTGTTGTATCCTTTCCCTTTATGCTACTCAATCGTGCAGGGCATGCGAGATAACGCATACATTTACCGATAATCGACGGATGTCTCACACCAACGTCGATGAGAGAAAAAAACAAACAAAAAACGGTTAGAAAAAATAGCGCGAGTGGCGGTTGGCTGTTTTGCCTAACAATAGAATCCTGGGTGGATGTTCGTCATCGGGCATGGGAATCGAAAGACGAGAAGACAAAGTCAATGTAGAAGAGTGAGAGAGATCCTGATTTTTTATGCATTAAATAGGACACAGGGCGTTTGGTTATGTAAAAATGAAAGGGATGCTACAACGCAAGAGAACGCAAGGATCACGTTCGACATGACTGAGTGGGGATGAAAATCACCGGAGAGAAAACACAAAATGATGCGTTTGTAAGAAGTAGATGAGAGAAAAAAGGTTTTTTTGTTCACAGATATATAAAGATTCACCCGTGGAATGAATTTGAGGAACACACTACCTATCTATCTCCGGGGTGTGATCTACCCCCACCCAATTTTATTTGTATGGAGTAGCTAGGGGTCACAATGGTTTGCATACACTTTCCCATGGAGGATGACACCGGCTGGGCTTGCTACCTGGACCTTTAAATGCGCCTGAGACCGTGGTAAAAAAAAATATAAGGAAGTGAAGAAGGGACATAACATATGGAGATCTATGCAAAATCGTTTTACCTGAGGCTGTTTGGGAGGAGGGGAATATGTCGGGTCCAACATTACTTCCTACGACGGTCGCGGCACACCCCCCTCCCTCTCTCGCCCCTTACCGCCTTCCCCATCAACCCTTTATTATTCCAGATCTAAAGCAAAGGGTTATGCTGGGACTTTTAGGATCCTGGGGGCCATCGCTTAACCCTTAAAAAATTTTATTAAATATATGCAACGACCGGCCGCCGACCAGGTATATTCAAATGGGCATATATTACCTGGTCGCTTCCTATTCAAACACACATATGTGTTGGGGGACCCCCCCCCCCGATTCACCATACCATCATCATCATCATCAACCATTTGCCGATCATCGGAGATTTATAATAAAGAGTATAACCCCGACATTGGCAAGGTGGCACCTTTAACCACCAGCAAAGACTGTGGGAAAAAGGTCCCTGTTTTGCCTATCACTAAGAGAGTAAAGGATTTTTAGACGCAGGAGGGGTTCTGGTGCTAAAATTTCATGCATACAGCATTTCTGTATGCTTTAATGGAGCAAACTTTTCCTAAACACATTTGGTTTATTCCCAAAGGTTTTTTTAAAAGGACATTCATACGTAGCTTTGTGGATATCTCTGAGAGATCCTTTTTTGAGATAGAATGTCGAACCGTTGGAGATATGATCGAGATATTTATCGATTTTTCATACCTGATACAATGGAAAAGCGAAAGTTCCATTGAAATTTCTCCCACCACAAATAGAAAAAAGAAATGTCAGTTCTAATGAGCAATTTCTTTTATTTATTTCATTCATTTCATTGATGAAAGAGATTTAAATGACTGGATTCACGAATAATTATGAGTGAATTATCCGAGGAATTATCTCCACTATTTAATCCACGTGTCAAATGGAGGTTGTGATGGCTAGCGTTATAATTGCCCGTATAATTTTTTGTGAAAGGTCTGTAGTTGGGTGAGACAGATAGATATAGAGAAGCGGGCTCCACTTGGATATCGTAATCATATGTGTGTGTGTCATCGGATTAAAAATTAATGCAGTACACTGCGGGGCAGGAATGGCTAGTTCAGGGGCTACCAAAAGCGTCGCGCGAGCGCTCAACGGGGCCCCAGATACGTAATATGCAAATATCTCATGGTCAGGCGCGCGCCAAGACGGCACGAGGCAGACAGCTCCACGATCAAAATGATGAGCAAGAGAAAAGGATATGGCACAAAATTATTTCTGTCCCAGTCCTTTTTTTCCTTCATTTTTTTCCTCGTATGTTTATGTGCTGCTTTTTTTACTTGCATATATTTTGCTCTTTTTGCCTTGCACCCGCAAACAGATAAATAATTCATTGGGGGTTGCATGCCTCATGACAATTATGCTAATCTATTTTTGGTGAACCTGCTACTGTGCGTAATACTTGCCCTCCTCTCCGTGGGTCATTGAAACTGACAAGATGAATGAAAGGTAAGACATTGCGCAGAACAATTCATGGGATTGCACTTATGGACTCCATTTACCAACTGGACGACATGCATTGATCGATCTATTGATATATCTAGTGATATTTATGGTGTAATAGATAAATTCAACTATTTAGGTATTATTGCGCTGTATGGATAAGTGGATAGCAGATATGGCTGCCAGATTCTCAATTCCGAATCTCTGTAAAGATCCATTTTCTGAATCCTTTTTCATGAGGGGCATTTCCCAGAAATCTAGATGCTTGATGCTATCTAAGCTATGCTACATGCTAGATGCAGTAAGAATTGTCCATCCCCAATTGTGGGGATTAGCCATCCCCACTCCATCACCCAAATAGTGACTTATTTGGACTTTCACAAAAAATAAAAGAGGGTTAAAGTAGAGAATACACGTTTTCATTTAAATTACTTTCGTTGAACTCAAGTATGGTCTTCTCTTTAGGGTTAATTCTATTACTTCATTTCTTCCATTACATCATTATAACTTTAATGTCATATTAGTCTAATGTTTCTATCTACCCTTTTATCTCCATTAAAATTAGCTGGATGAAAAAGTTAAAATTCGTCTTGCTCAAATTCCTGAACAACTTTTATTACTCAATCCCCTTACGAGATAAAAGGTCCCACAGGTGCGTTGCGACAGGTTTTCTCTCCTCATCGAAATTGGGAAAATCTCCGAACCTTCCGCTTGCTGTCTCATTTTTAGAGAAATGTCCTCATTTTCGGGTTACCATTTGAGTCCGTTTTTTCCTTGACAACACTATTGACAGTTACGTTACTTATAACTCGGGATAGTCCCTGGAAAATCAGAGATTTTGAGTTCATCGGATTTGGAGCTATCGAGAATATTCATCAACATGAGGTGAAACGAATTACTAAGCCTAGCTTCCACATTTCAGAAATCCACATCAGAGGTTCTTTGACCCATGCTACTACAGTATCTTTCGATTTTTGAGTGGGGACTTACGGTAAAAAAAAGTCCCTGGGATGCAGTTGACAGAGATTTCAGTGTGATTTCTAGTTGTATGGGCTCCCACACACGTCGGTACTTCTCCTGTGGTCAGAACCTATACGGGAAGACTCGGGGGAACAAGGAGGTCAAGTCTTATCAGGTCCACTACGAGTTCTTCAGAGACACTGAAGAGACAGAAAATAATAAAATACAAGGAAATGAAGAAAACGCGCTTGGCCACATGGCGTTTATTAGCATTGGTTGTTATCCTGAACTATCTAATAAATTGCCAAGGGGCAGAGGGGCAGTCACTACGTGTGTGCGTTAACGGTTAGAGCCTCCAGCTATGGTGCATATCTTCAAGACTAGGAATTCACTGGAATGTTGCTATGACCATCGAAAAAACCGATTGAAGAGACTTTCTTGAAGAATTGAACGATTTTTATTTAAAAGAAAAGAATTATTCATTTAGATTTTTTTGTGTATCTTCATATGAGTCAATTTTATTTTCCAAAATATTACAAATATAAATTCCTACACATACCACTACTAATTAAAAAATTATTCTGTCAGATAGTGACAAATATCATTGCAATAATGCAGTGAGAATAAACTACATTAGGTAGTTTTTCCCGTATAGTTCTCTACTACACTGTCAGAAAATTACTCTTGAAATTTCAAGTAAAAATTCTTCAAATTTTTAACAACAAACAACTTACATACAATTTTCATTGATCTTATTATTGATTAGTTAGTCAATTTTTTTGAACATTTAATGAAATTTGATTTCTCAGATTAATACGACAATTGAAATTACTGAAAATCGTGAAAATTCGGGCAACTTTTCTTGTGAATTTTTAATCTCTCGAAAATTCAATTGAATGTAATGCTTAATTTTCGCGATAGGTGTGAAAATCCAAGTTGTCATTGAAAACTGATGGTCATTCATCATAAAAGACTTAATTTTATTAAATTTCCAAGATGAATCAGAAATTCCATGAGCAATTTAGTCTGAAATTGAATTCAAGTTTCGAATATTGAAAATACAAATGCATCTGTTACTTAAATTTCAAAAAAATTTCTAATACTATCATGTTCACATAGTAGTTTTCCAGTTTATATTTCCTTCGTGAAACCAGAGGGGTTATTGTGGAAGGAAGAAAACATATTGCCAAATTTAGATTTTGTTTCCATGGTGGACAATATCGACTAAGAAATTATTAATTACTATTTACTACTATATCTTAATGGAACCATTTCTTCATTAAATCAGAAATTGATTGAAATAATACAAAGGTTTTATTTTTATTCAAGATTAATTCCGTCGAATTGAGTTTCACTATTTCTCCTCGAAAACCAGAAATTATAATTGCAACTGTTGAACCAGAAACGGTACTCGATGCCACGAGAGTTAATTGAGAATTAACTGTACAGTAATCATAAATACTAGTTTAAAAAATTTTTGTTTTCCAAATCTCCCCATAAAATTTAAAAATCAAATTCCATTTGACAGCTCGTCATTACCAATATTGAAGCGAAATATCTCATTATATCATTACGAAGGGTATATACCGAATAATTTTCTTGGAAAAATTTTCATATTTTTTACATAATTGTACCAGAACTAAATGATATCTTCATATTGCTTCACGATTATAGTTTCTCAATTAAGCAAAGGGTTCCAATATAATCGAAAACTGCGTTCGAGAAAAGAAATTATATATTCTTCTAATCAAGCAGCAATGTTCCCATGTTCCAATCATCTCCTTTAACTACTGGTCGTTCATCCCGCTCAGTTCGTTTTACGTTCCCAATTCCTTTGATTAGATGACAGGCGGACAAGCAGACAATAGCTACTTGATTCTTCAAAGATTTGATCATTTTCATTTTTTCTAAATACATTCTATCCTCCATATTTATCGGTTTTGTGACCCTCGGAATGACACCGATACAACAGGTAGAGCAGGTAGCGCCAAAACCGAAGGGACAAAGCATTACCGCATCCCTTCGTCATGCACTTCGCGAGGAGTTTCACCCTTTTTTAAGCCCACGCCACACCCGTTTCTCATCTAGCATATACTTTTGCTGCTGTTATGGATAAAGACCGTGAATGAAAAATTAAGGTGTTGGGAGTAGAGCAAGCAAGAACCAACATCAGCATATCCCAAAGACCAAAATTATATCCAGGTATTTGCCATCCAAGAGCCTCAAGTTAATGCATTTTTTTATTGTGCAATATTCCGCTATACCTGATCTCTGTCCCGGAACCGTTTAGAGAAATAATTTTCACCAGTTGTTATTTAAACGAGGATCCAAACCATAAGTGAAAAAATAAAAAAACGAAATTGTAAAGGGCAGGGAGTAGGCTGCCAGTAGTAACACGCCACGCGCGTTCTCGTGAGCTTCATATGCATAATCGATCATTCTTCGATACTCGTGAATGCACTTCGTGGACCTCGAGTATAAAAAAGAAGTAGGGTGACGATAAGGTGGATACCCGGTAGTCTTTTCTTTAGTATACATTTTTCGTCCATCACAATTTTTATTTCACTGCTGAACGATTTTTTCTTACCCTCAGCACCGTCAAAGAGATATTATATAATTTTTGTCTCGGAGATTACAGTGGAGGGGGATGAATTTTTATGCTACACCGGAAGACGAGGATCTCTCCTCGTGTGGCAAGAGTGCAGTAGCTGGAGAGGTTTGCCTGTACTTCTTGCTCCGATCGATGCGCGGGATAAACGAAGATCGGGTGTGCATATTTTATTAGTGACATTTGAGGCTTTTTTAGAGGTGGTTGATCGAGCCAACGGATATTTATTTCTACCTTTGGTGGTAGAGGAAATTCAAGGCAACCGATCATGACCGTCGGATTTGAATAAATTAAGGGTTTTTAGAGTTTTTGGGGTTGTGAAAGGGGAAAGGAGCATGAAGAAATGGTCGGTTAACGTTATAATTGATATTCTGAATAAGTCTATAAACAAAGTAGGGAACTAAAAATACAACATTCTTAATACTTTGGATAATGGATTTTAAAATATCAAAGATTTAATTAGTGTCGAGATTAAATTCCTTGGTTAGAAAACACTGTGAAGTGCCATTTTACGCACGCTACGAATGCAAAAAGCGGTTTTTGATAAGAAAGAGATGTGCACAAATCTGATCTTAGCAAGAGGAGGTGTGTTTCAGAAAAGAGGAGTGTAAGTCCAAAGAATGCTTTTCGCGTGGTGCATGTTTGTAGAATTACTTTACACAATGAAAAGGTATCATTTTTCACAAGTTTGACGGCTAATTTATTGGAAAGTCTCAATGTTTTGGTATTAGAATGAAAGCATTGTAATCTTTTTAAATGAAGTTTCCAATGTTTCGTTTTATTAGGATAACTAACTGTGGTCTACTGAATCCAAATAGGCAATTTTTAAATGGTGCCGAAATTTTCTTATAAAGAATCTATCACACTTCATAAGTGTTTTCCTAAATATAAACTTCGCAAAGCATCAACATAATCAATTGAATCACGGCTTAACAAATTTGTTTCAATGCCCCCTTATACCAGTTTGAAGGTGGTGGTAATAGGATCATTCGTAATTAAGTTACAAGATAAAGTTAGAAGATAAAAAGCTTCTATTAAAAAGTTAGAAGAAAAAATTTTGTTTCGGAAAGAAAATATTATTTTCGTTAAAATCCCAATTTCCCATTTTCTAGTTTGGATTATTAAAAATGTTGTAAATACTCAGAATACACAGCAATTAGAACGTATACGCATGTATATGGTCCGTTTAAAAATAAAATATATATCAGTTTCAACAGTCGGTCAACCGGAATTTCATACCAGAAGTATTCCGCACTATTTCAATAGGGCAAAAATTATTTTTGCACGATTTTTGGATATGTTGTAGAAGAGGTCCAGAAATGTATGTATACGCAAGACAAACAAATTTTTTTTTCGAAAAGTTATACAAAATACAAAATTGGAGGTGTCTCTGGGTAACTACTCCTTTATAACATCATGACTCGATAAATATTAGTGGTATCGGAAAAATGATGAAGTACTTTTTTATTGCCAAAGTGTGATAGATTTAAACTACAATTTTATTTTTACAAGAAAGTCCATTATACAATAGGTTTGTTAATAAACAACTTAGAAAGTTGATAAAAAACATGTTTGCAGGTCGCAACAATTCTGAAAAAAAAATATTTTTTTGAATGCATATCAGAGAATCCACTATTGAATTTTTATATGGTATTTTGATATAGAGCCAGAGATATTATTTATGTGTGGCCGCGTCAAGTTGAGTTAACTGACTGCGTTGAGTAGGGTGACGAAAGAGCTCTCATTGAATCATACTCAGTGATTTCTCAGCTTATTATTCTTCTTAATTTTAGGAATCCCAGTGATGTAAGAGCTTATAGGAGTATTATCGTTTTATGTTTTTGAAGTTTCTAGAAAATTGATTATGACTCATAACTGATAGATAAAAACGACGAAAGAGGAGTGCATGAGAGAACTATTCAATTGGTGATACTATTGACATGACATTCTGTTTTCCATACAATCGATGAATTCCACTCAAACCATTTTTTGTATAAATGGAGATCATGCACTGGAAGAGCAAGTTTTGAAAATTCGATTTGAAATTCTTCATCCATTGTTAGGACTTGTCAGTTTCATTGTTTTACATACCGAGTTTCAATACTCATAGTCTTAAATGTAAAATTCACTCCCTGGATGAGGAAGTCGAAATTGGAAATATTGTAAAATAACTTACAAATCCATGCCACTTCGTTATAGCAGTATTAGTAATGTGAATACATCATAAAATGACTTAAAAATGCATGCCACTTCACTGAAAACACCTATAGCAATTCGTGTTATTTTTCTTTCCAATAAATTATTATTGTTTTCCGATATTTCTGATAATTTTGGAAAAAAAGCAAAAGAATGCATATTTACTTTCTAGATACTCGAAACATCTGCTCAATACCGTAGGCTTATTAGAACAACTTGCTCAGCGCAGCGAGCACACCACTTCATTCCATCTGTCGCGGCCTCACGAAATAATTAATATCTCAGGTCCTATATCCAAACACCCTATAAAAATCTGACGGTAAATTCTCTAATATGCACTCTATCGCATATATTTTTTTCGGATTTTTTTAATTCTGCAAACATGTTTTTTTATTGACTTTGTAGATTGCTTATTAACAAACGTATTATAAATTTGACTTTTTTGCGAAAATAAAATTTTTATTTGAATCTATCACCCTTTAGCAATAAAAAAGGACTTTAAAGCTTTTTCGATACAACCAATATTTCTCGAATTATGTTGTTATGAGCAATTACCCACCCAGTGACAACCTCAATTTTGTATTACGAGATCGGCCGCGCGTGCTACGCACGCGCCTTCTCATCTCCTCACGTAGTGGCACCTCGGTTTCAGTCTTAAGCTTACGCTTATTCGAGATTTTCGAGATATTTCGAGATCGATTTCCTTTCTCCTTTTTAGGATAAGATGTATCACTTTAGGAAAACATTCTGTTTTCTTTTTCCTCACGTCTTAGGATATATTAGGAGCCTTTCTACAACATACTCAATCCTATTCTATAAAAGATACGAAGCAAAAAACTAGAATTAAAAAAAGTCGAACTCGAAATATCTCGAATGAGAACAAGCTTCATGGGTATTGGATTATTTCACTTTCAATACTGAGAATTATTTTATGGAGTTTACAAGGTCAAAAACGAATCGACGGCGAGAGTGCCGACGTGGTAACATAAACATAAACAATGATTTCAACCGAACAAAGAACTGAGAGTTCTTTGTGCTTAGGTGACGATTTTCATTTAGTCTCTGTGCCCAGCATTTGGTCTCCTGGAGTAATCCGGAGTGAACAGACGGTCCTTCCTCGTATGTCAAGAATAAAGATAAAGTTAAACTATAATCCACTGGATTTTTCATTTATTTGACTTCCCATTTCCAATAGGTTATGGGCCCAGGTCACATTGTGCATTAACTGCGTGTTTATATAAAAAAAAAAGAAATTTACTTAATTGAAGAGTGAAGAAGTGTGTGAAGTTCAAGTGACAAGTACTGAAAGTGAGTGACAATGGATAAGTCTAAGGACAGGAGAAACATAACGCCATTCAATGGCACTAAGTACAATGTGTGGAAACATCGAACCAGGAATTTATTATACGAAAAGAATGTGTTAAAAATTGTTGATGAACAGCTCCCTGATCCAATGACTAGAAAATGGAACAGAGCTGAACGAATCGCAAAATGTATAGTTGCAGAATATTTGTCTGACACCTTCTTCAAGTACGATATACCTGGCGCTACAGCTAAATCTATCCTGAGTAGTTTGGATGAAATTTATGAGAGGAAGAATGCTGTCACAGAAGTAGCTGTTCGCAATCGATTGAGTAAATTGAAAATGAAAAGTGACACAAAACTGAACAATCATTTCGAAGTGTTTGACGACCTGATAACAGAACTAGCGGTGACTGGTGTGTCGGTCACAGAAGCTCAAAAGATCTCGTATCTACTTACAAGTCTTCCCAAAATGTATGAAACAGTATCAACAGCAATTTTGATGATGAGGGAGGATGTGATTACCCTAGATTTTGTGAAGAAACGTCTTCTGAATCACGAGACAAAAGTACAAACTAGTAGTGAAGATACTAGTATCAAAGTGTTACATGTTGAAAGTGTAGCTCCACGAGGAAACGATAACAATAATGCAAGAGGCTATAGAGGCAATTATCGAGGTACACATAGAAGAGGCAGAGGCTCACATTTTCGAAATGGATTCAAAACACACCGAAATTCATCAAATGGAAAATGCCACCAGTGTGGACGATTGGGTCATAAAATGCATGATTGCTATTACTTCAAAAAAAATCAACAGCATCGGGCGAACCGAAGCAGAGCAATTCACATAGTCCAATCGGTACAAAAAGAGTCGAGTGATAACACATCTGGATTCGCCTTCATGACTGGAGAGTATCAGGACTATGACAATGACAATTTAATGTTTCTACTGGACTCTGGAGCATCTGATCATCTCATCAATAAAGACAGCGTCTTCTCAAGCGTAATCGAGCTATATCCACCGATGAAAATTTCTGTGGCGAAAAATGGAGAATTCATTACAGCGACCAAGAAAGGGAAAATCCATGGGACGAGTAATATGGGAGTTCCAGTGGTTCTCAATGACGTTCTGTACTGTCCAGACGTCCCATACAACTTGCTGTCTGTAAGGAAAAGAACAAAAACAAATGTTTTTGCAAAAAAACTGCGCCAAGAAAACGTTTTATCGGGTCGTTTCTGGAAAGNATCATTTCGAAGTGTTTGACGACCTGATAACAGAACTAGCGGTGACTGGTGTGTCGGTCACAGAAGCTCAAAAGATCTCGTATCTACTTACAAGTCTTCCCAAAATGTATGAAACAGTATCAACAGCAATTTTGATGATGAGGGAGGATGTGATTACCCTAGATTTTGTGAAGAAACGTCTTCTGAATCACGAGACAAAAGTACAAACTAGTAGTGAAGATACTAGTATCAAAGTGTTACATGTTGAAAGTGTAGCTCCACGAGGAAACGATAACAATAATGCAAGAGGCTATAGAGGCAATTATCGAGGTACACATAGAAGAGGCAGAGGCTCACATTTTCGAAATGGATTCAAAACACACCGAAATTCATCAAATGGAAAATGCCACCAGTGTGGACGATTGGGTCATAAAATGCATGATTGCTATTACTTCAAAAAAAATCAACAGCATCGGGCGAACCGAAGCAGAGCAATTCACATAGTCCAATCGGTACAAAAAGAGTCGAGTGATAACACATCTGGATTCGCCTTCATGACTGGAGAGTATCAGGACTATGACAATGACAATTTAATGTTTCTACTGGACTCTGGAGCATCTGATCATCTCATCAATAAAGACAGCGTCTTCTCAAGCGTAATCGAGCTATATCCACCGATGAAAATTTCTGTGGCGAAAAATGGAGAATTCATTACAGCGACCAAGAAAGGGAAAATCCATGGGACGAGTAATATGGGAGTTCCAGTGGTTCTCAATGACGTTCTGTACTGTCCAGACGTCCCATACAACTTGCTGTCTGTAAGGAAAAGAACAAAAACAAATGTTTTTGCAAAAAAACTGCGCCAAGAAAACGTTTTATCGGGTCGTTTCTGGAAAGAAGAAATATTTTTTTCTGGAAACCCCAATTCCCATAGAAATTTTGCAAAAAATAAACAAATAAAAATCAAAGCCAAGTCAAGAAATGTCCAATCGATCATGGAATGTGCTATCAGATTATTATGGGGAGGATAACTCTGAATAGAAGGATTTTCAAAAAAATCTTCATAAAATAAAAAATTCAGTAGAGACAGGATTCAAAGTTCTTTCGTTTTCATTTTATTCAATAAATGTGTTTCGGTGGTAGTGGAGGGGGTAGTTGCTTCGTCTATAGATACGCGGTGCGTTCGGCCTGATGTTTTGCTCAGTCGGTCAAAACTTTTCTTGGCCGATACGCTATCGCGTATCTCGATGCAGGAAGCAGGAATGACTATTACATTTGATCAAAAGAGAGTACAAATAAACAGAGATGGTAAAATGGTGATTACTGGTAAGCCTTTAAATAATTTAGTATCTGTTGAATTTGAAGTTACAAAAAGGGTCAATTCTAGTAATTCTCAAGTATATAATGTAAATGGAAATAATTATGAATTGTGGCATCAGCGGTTGGGTCACATGAGTGCGACAAAATTCCAAGAGCTAAAGAATAAACAAATGGTCCAGGATGTGAGTTATCTCGAAAAAGTAATACCAAATAGCGATTTGTGTGAGGCCTGTATCAATGGTAAACAAGCTCGATTACCATTTGAGAAAGCGAAGAACAAAAGTCACATAAAAAGGCCCTTGTTGATAATTCACGCAGATATGTGCGGTCCAATCACGCTCTCAACCATCAATAATAAAAATGATTACGTAACATTTATCGATGAATTTACGCATTATAGTGTGACGTATTTAATTACACATAAATCAGAAGTTTTCTCAATTTTCAAAGATTTTGTTGCAAAAAGTGAGGCCCATTTTAACTTGAAGGTCGTGAATTTCTATTGTGATAACGGTAGAGAATATTTATCGAATGAAATGAAAGATTATTGCGTACAGAAAGGGATCAGTTATCACTTGACTGTTCCATACACTCCTCAATTAAATGGTTTGACGGAACGCATGAACCGAACAATAACAGAGAAAGCACGTGCGATGGTAAATGACGCAAATTTGGAAAAAGAATTCTGGGGAGAAGCAGTTTTAACTGCTACGTATTTGATTAATTTAACTCCGACAAAAGCTCTAAAAATTGATAAGACTCCGTTTGAATTGTGGGATGGTAAAAAGCCCAAATTAAAATATTTAAAAATTTTCGGTTCGACAGTTTATGTACATGATAAAACCAGGAAGAGGAAATTTGATGAAAAATCCTGGAAAGGTATTTTAGTTGGTTTTGAACCAAACGGGTATAAAGTTTGGGATGTTGAAAATGGAAAATTCGTGACAGTAAGAGATGTTATTATTGATGAGGTAAATTACTCAAAATCTCGGCCAGTGATAAAAGACGAACTGCAAAATAAATCTGATATTGCTAAGTCAGATGGATTAAAAGGCAGTAAATCTGATATTGCAAAATCAGATGGTTTTGGGAAAAGTAAATCTGATATTGAGAAATCGGATGATTTTGAGGACAAGAAATCTGATGGTAATGGTAAATCAGATACACTGAAGCCGATTGATATAAGAGAAATGGAAAATTCTGAGTGCAGTAAATCTGTAGTTGAAATAGATAAATCCAATGAAATAATACACGAAAATAGTGGAGAAAAATTAAATGAGAAGGTTGAGACTAGAAGAAGTGAAAGAATTAAACAACGTCCCCCTATTTCGTATGATGAAACTGAGACGCCTAAAGATTACCTTTTGTGCGCGCAGTTGTTTGTCAAATACTCATTTCGTTCGAGGAAATAAAAACACGTGATGATAAAGTTCAGTGGGAGCGAGCGATTCGAGATGAAATAAATTCATTCCGGATTAATCACAAATAAAACTTGGACATTAGTATCGAGACCAAAAGATAAAAATATTGTAGACTGTAAATGGGTATTTGCGATTAAAAATGATGAATTCGGAAATCCATAAAAGTACAAAGCTCGCCTCGTTGCTCGCGGCTTTAGTCAAGAGTATCTAGTAGACTATGAAGAGACATTCGCACCAGTTGCAAGAATTTAGAGTTTTAGATTCATTGTTGCTCTCTCAAATCAGCATAATTTGTTAATTCATCATATGGATGTGAAAACAGCATTTTTGAATGGAATATTGAAAGAGGAAATTTACATGAAAATTCCAGATGGTGTTAAAAGTAATGGGAACCAAGTTTGCAAATTAAACAAAGCTCTGTATGCTTTGAAACAGGCAGCTAGATGGTGGTTTGAAATGTTTGAAAAAGCTCTTATAGAAAAAGGGTTCAGGAATTCCTCAGGCGATCGTTGTATTTACATTCTAGATAGAGGAAATGTTTTGCAAAATATATATGTGGTATGATATGTGGATGATTTTGTGATTTCAACTGCAAATATCGAAACAATGCAGAGATTTAAAAATTATTTGATGAACAAATTTCGTATGACAGATTTGAATGAAATTAATCTGTTTTTGGGGATCAAAGTTGAAATGATGGGAAATTAACATTAGATCAGAGTGCATATATAAAGACAATTCTTGACAAATTCAATATGCGCGATTGCAAATCTGTTGATACACCCCTTCCAACGAAATTAGATTATGAAGCTTTAAATTCAGATGGAAAATATGACGCGTCTTGTAGAAATTTGATAGGATGTTTAATGTATATCATGCTCTGTATTAGACCTGATTTGAATACAGCTGTAAATATTTTGAGTCGATACGCGAACAAAAATACCAAAGAACTTTGGCAAAACATAAAAAGGGTTTTGAGGTATCTTAAAGGGTCAGCTGATATTAAATTGACTTACGTTCAAAATGATTATGAAGATCTCTTGTGCGGATTTGTTGATTCAGATTGGGGTGGTAGTAATGGCACAGATCGTAAAAGCACAAGGGGTTACTTATTTAAATTATACAAACGATGCACGATTTGTTGGAATACAAAGAAACAAGCGTCTGTAGCTAGTCCATCCACAGAAGCCGAGTACATGGCTTTGTGTGGAGCAGTGAAAGAGGCACTTTGGTTAAAGTCATTAGTAATCAGTATTAATATCAATGTGTCAAACCCTATTGTAATATATGAAGATAACATGGGTTGTATCAGTATTGCGAATAATCCGAGCAGTCACAAACGATCGAAACATATTGATATTAAGTACCACGTTTCAAGAGATCAAATCGAGAGAAATGTAATAAAATTGAAATACATTCCCACAGGTAACCAGTCGGCTGATGCACTGACCAAACCACTATCAGTCATGAAATTTTTGGAGTTCACAACAGGAATGGGTCTGGAATAATTACACTGCTGAAAAATGATTGTTTCATTTGATTGTTAGAATAAGTTGTACATGGTCGGATAAGGTTTTTCTGGGTTTTCCCTTATTCCCTAGCTTTGGCTAGCTTCGAATGTTGGACCATGAGTATTAGCCCCAGATGTTAAAAGAGTAGAGTTAATGCGGGGAAGGACTGTCATTAGTTTAATGATTAAGGTGAAATGTAATCTATTATTAATTTTAAGATTGATACACAGTTAATAGCCCATTCTAGAAGAAAAGAGTCGATTAATTTTTGAGGAGGCGTATTGGATTATTTCACTTTAAATACTGAGAATTATTTTATGGAGTTTATAAGGTCAAAAACGAATCAACGGCGAGAGTTCCGGCGTGGTAACATAAACATAAACAATGATTTCAACCGAAGAAAGAACTGAGAGTTCTTTGTGGTTAGGTGACGATTTTCATTTGCTCTCTGTGACCAGCATTTAGTCTCCTGGAGTAATCTGGAGTGAACAGACGGTCCTTCCTCGTGTGTCAAAAATAAAGATAAAGTTAAACTATAATCCACTGCATTTTTCATTTATTTGACTTCCCATTTCCAATAATGGGGAAAGCCGACAGACGGCATTGAGGAGAATAAACTTCAGAAAGACCACCGACAGATGACATTGTGACACTGTGAATGGGCATTTTCATGAGTGACTATTGCGAAAATGAGCCCAAGATTCAAAGTGTATTTTTAGCCTGAAATAAGGAACGAGCAAATAATCTACAATAATATCTATCAGATAATATTATCCGTATATGCACACATTAATTTGGCTATTATGCAAGAAAATATTGTGAAATCCATGTAAATTCAAAGAGAAGAGTAAGACAATAAAGGGTAGCAAAGTTGATAAACAAACATAATGTAGAAGGGTCATGTGACTTTGAATACTGCACACTGATTCACCGAAACCAAAACATCAGTTAATTTTAAAAAATCGAGAAATTTGTCGAGTTTTCGCACCAATTTTACAAAACTTTCGAGCTCTCTAAACAAAAATTAGAAAAAATTTCCGGATTTTATAGACAATGTGAGGAAATTTTCAATTCACGGAATCATTGAATGAAATCCTTATTAAAAGAAAGCATGGGCAATATCTCGAATCGAAAGTCAATACTCAAACATCCTTACTAAATCCTATAATAAAAAAGCATGCATTGAAAACTGTCATCGCAGAGGACATGGATTTGGAAGTTTCATGGCGGCAGGCGAAAGACGCATTCTTATGTGAACTTCCATGAGATTGAGCAATGCGGCCGCGACAGTGCTGTGTAAAAAAGTGCGCGTGAATTACAAAGTGGACTTATAATCTAAATTATGAAACAAACATCGTGTATACATTGAATACATCGGTGTTTATTTTCTGCACATGGATTGGTTTCTAATGACGGGAATGTGAAATTATTTTTTGGTGATGAATGTTAGAAATCGAAAGATAGTTGGAATGATTGATAATTAGATGGACTTGAATGTCAAGAGTGGAATAAAAGAGAAGTGGTTAATTACTATCGTCACAACATAGTCAATATATTTTTACTCATAAATTAGCAATTCGCTTCCGCATGGAATTTCGTTAACGATGGAATTTTTATAAAATTCAATGATTTATTGTATGCAATTCATTGACATTGCCTCAATGTTGGCAGCCAACATTGCACGAAAATATTAGTTTCAAAAAATTGTTTTCCTCCAACAAATGATGCAATCAATTCCATGATCGAACTTGGTCAGGATGGCATTGGGAAGAATATTGTAAATTTTAAGTAGTTTCATTTAAACAATTATTTTTTCAGTTATCTTCGAAAAACGATCGGTCGTATCCACACACACACACACACAAACACACACATACATACATACATTTCGACATGATCTAAAAATTGCATATTCGAACTTCTGAACCCAAAAGTAGTTATCCTGACACAGGAGTTGGCATTTTCGGATTCGTAAATGCAATTCGTAAGCAAAAATTATGAAATATAAAAATGGAACCATTTTATTGCTTTCATTCGGAAGTAAAATGAGTATTATGTTTTTCTAAATGATTCAAGCCAAATATAAATCCACTGCCATATATAATTCGATTTTAATTTTTTTATCCGGTTTTTGTTTTTAGAGGCTTAGAGGCTTACTACCGCAAAATCAAAGAATATCAAATTTTCTCCGCGGAATAAGAAAGTCGGAATACTTTTCATTCAAAGATTTTCAATCATCTAATTCATCAATTGAATCGGCTAAAAAAAGCTGGAGAATAAAGAATGGATAATTGGTGGCTTTCGAACAAAATTCCATAAATACTTGCTTTTTTCGAGACCGACCATAATGGGTGAGTTAGGTGTTGCTCCTGCGGACATCCGAGTGCAGCTGCGTTTAGCGCGGTTAGTACTTGGATGGATGACCGCTTAGGAGCACCCTCGCCGAAAAATTGCGGAAGGAAGGCACGGTGTAGTGGCCTAATGTGCCCCTTCTAGTCAGTGTGACAGAAGGCTACATTAGGACTCTGCACAATTGGCCGGCTGTACGACTGGGGTTTCTCATGGTTTGCCGTGCAGTCCCAGCCCGAATGGGATACAGTTAAAAATAAGACGGGCAATGGTAACGCAGAAAAAATCAGGAGGGAGAAGTGGGAGATGCAAGGCAGCCGAATGGGAGGCCTATAAAACCGTAATGGTAGTAGGGAAAAAATATGTATTAAAAAAAAAAACTTGCTTCTTACACTATTCTCTTCTTAGGAATGAATAATAGAATGGTTCAAATTTCCGAAAAATATAATTTTTTCAATTCAGTTACAGTACAATTCAGGAAAAATTATTCTTTGAGTGAAAATTTGATTATGATTGAATGATTTGCAAAAATGTCATGGTCTTCGAAAATCGCAATTTTTCAATCGTTAGTCTACTTCGAAAAGTCGACTTTCTATTTTTTTCCATGTTATTTTAAATATTCCCTCATAATTATACGTAGGTAGCACTTATACTGTCGAACAAAAATTGAACTTTTAAGGACAGTTTAATAGTAAATTTTAGGAGTTTGAAAGGAAAAAGTCATGAAATGTAAAATTTCACTGACAATTTCTTCAATTCTGATTTTGACCCATCACAGTGCAGTATTTGGAGTGACGTGACGCATTTCACCCTGATAATTTCCCCGGCTGCAGGAAAATTATCAGACTGATAATTTCCCTGTAGCTTGTCAATTATTTTCTACGAATTTGACAGATATTTCTCACATTTTGGTGAAACGTGTCCCGTAACCCCGAACACTGCATCCTGATTGGCCAAAATCAGAATCGAAGCAATCGTCCTCCGAATACCCCTCAATCTTCAAAATTCATCGGATATTTCCCTCAAGTTTTCCTGCATATCAACGATCGGGATCAGTCGTTGCTATGCAACAAAACATTCGGGAAATATCCGATCATTTTGAAGGTCTTGGGGTATTATAGCTGAAAATTTACTGCAATTCAACATTTTTTAACAGCATGACGATAAAAATTCTAAAGTTACTTGAATTCTCATTCAACGTATGAACATTCTGTACCTAACTACACGATAGTTTCGGATGGTGAAGCAATTATAATTCTCCAAATCGAAAATAGAATTATTTAGTTTCCTTAATATCGCGTTTAGTAAGGTTTTCTCCCAAGTTGATTACAATTAATAGTTAGTGTGACCGTCGTCACAACAAAATTTGTAAAAGGAAATTTGCGAATAGAAATTTGAAAAAGAAGTGAGAGAGATAGAAATCAGTAAAGAAAATTTATTGGGGAAGAAAAATTTTAAGTTACCACCTCAAGATAAAAAGCTGCAGTCAGTAAAATCGCGTACGACGGAGGAAGGAAAACTACTGAAGCGCCCGATGGTGGCGCAAACTATCCGTGATCGCCGCGCAATCGCGCCGATTGGTGGGAGTCGCGGCCAATCGGGAGAGAGTCGAGGGTAGTAGAGTGGGAGAAGAATCCAAGGGCAGCGCGAAGCATATAAAAGGAGCTGCAGAGCAGCGAAAAGGCAGTCTCTCGCCCAGAATCAGCTCACTAGAGGTGTTTCCCTAGTAAGCAACCCGAAGCAGCTTAAACCGGAAGGGTATACCCGGTAGAAGCCAAGCCCGAACCTACACTAGAGGGGTATCCCTAGTGGAAGTTCTGTTAGGAGGTCTAGTTCGGAGGGGTATCCCCGGATGAAGCCATTCCCAGAGAGAAGGGCAATTGACGTTAATCACCAGAGGAGTATCCCTGGTGGTAATTGATTTTTACCCATTAGGAGGTTGAAACCGGAGGGGTATCCCCGGTGGAAACCAATCAGTCAGAGCAACAAAGGGCAATTGACTTTAATCACCAGAGGATTATCCTTGGTGCTAACTGATTTTGATCCATTAGAAGGCTGAAACCGAAGGGGTATCCCCGGCGGAAGCCAAGTCCGAGCCTACACCAGAGGGGTATGCCTAGTGGAAGTTCCTTAGGAGGTCTATACCGATGGGGTATCCCCAGCAGAAACCTAAAAATCCCACTTAAGCCAGGGAGGGATTAATTAAGTAAATTACATGCAGAAAAACATTTAGATTCGAGGAAACGTAGTAAAAGTCCCACAGAAATTAGTCATTTCAATTTAGAAGATTAAATACTCGTTGTGAAAAAGAAAAACAAGAGTAAATAATAAAAGAAGTTGTCGAATTACCATCAGACCTTGAAATTTGCAAATGAAAACTTCTCGTTAGAAAGAATAGAAGAGAATTGATCGTGGTACGCCCTAAAAGAAAAAGAAATTGATAGTCAGAGAGCATTAGTCAAAGAGCATTGATGGGAATAGAAATAACTTGAATGGTTAGATCATCATCCCCAGGAGATTTTGTGGCCGATGATGAAGCTCGAGGCACAGCAGGACGCATCTCAGAGTTTTGTTTTTCCTCAATATATTTTTTTGTTAAAATAAGAATAGTCAATGGGATATTATGTGTTAACCTTCCTCTCTCACTTCTATAAGTATTGAATTAAGGTACATTCGGAAGACGAGCATCAGATTTATTAGTATTTAAGAAAACTTGCAGTTAGTAATCAAACAAAAGGTAACCAGGAAATTATACCAACGGTCTTGTATTGTTTTGCCTTGTCTTGTAGAAAAAAAGGTATTGATTCATGTTATTATTCTGATAATCTCGATGGAAAGAAGCATACGTATATATTGTTGAGACAGAAAAGAAACAATTTTGTCAGAAACCCGTAGTTGATCAGTTTTCCTTTATGTTAAATTTTGATTTTTGACTTGCATTTTTTTGAATAAACGTTCTTTTGGTTTGAAACAATTAAAAAACGTTGTCCGTGTAAGTTTTGTATTTGTGCCAGTATCCCTCACTTATTCGAACCCTGGTAACTCATGAGCTACGAGGCATATCTCGGAGGGTATTCCGAATTCATTTCGGTCTAGCACTGGTTGAATAAGTTTTGGATAAGAGAATTCCAAAACAGTTCATTACATCAGAATTATGAGATTATAGAATTTGAATGTGACACAATGAAAACCATAATCGATTTTTTCTTTTGAAAAAATAAGAATATCTAAATTTAAAAATAGTAGAGAACAAGAATGATGATATTTGTGTTATATTCTGTGAATCATTAACATGAATTTGAGATTCACAAAAAAAGATGGAACAGAAGTCACACTGTTATTTTAAGTTTTCATTTTAATTTTGTGCTGGAAACATGAGATGCCGATATTCAGAGGATGGCCAGTTTTTTCCGGATGTAAGACGATACGGCAGTTTTCCGGAGAATTCAAAACAATTATGAGGTTTTTGGAAAAAATTCGAGAAAATCGAAAATAGGAGAGAACCCAGTTCTTCGATAACTAGAGGAAATTTTGGGTATGTCTCAAATATTAGAGAATTTTTGAATAGACAATGAGAGAACAACAGAACAGACAGAAGAAGGTGGAATTTCCAAATAAAACTAATGTGAAAGAGTCACGAGCTCGAACATAATTTGAAAAATTCGCGAAATTCCTCGGATTTTCTCAACAATTTCACAAACATTTTTCAAAAAACATTCACAAGAATTTCAGAATTTTAGGGAGAAATTGAAAAAATTTCAGATGATTCATGATTCAAATTTCAAGTTCTACAATATCTAATGAAATTGTGAGAAAGATCATGAATAAGGAGAAGATACATCAAATTAGCCAAATAGCATCAGAATCGGCCTTATAATTTTTCTAGAAAAATAATTGAATGCTGTTGTAAAGGTGTAAAGGAGTGTAAAGGAAGTGGTGAAGACTAAAAAATTCTGGGTTGTGAAAAATTTAATAATTATTGATTTGTACTCTGACCCGAATTTTGATCAAAATTCTCGTTAGAACCTCCTTCAAAGAGCACAGAAATTCAGAATTAGTAAATATCTTATTGGAATATTGACATTGAACAGGCGATCTAAATTATTGCGACAGGACGGATATGCATTATTTTTCTTAATCTTCACACTCAGTATAATAAGACGATGATGAATCTTTATTTTTCGAAAGAAACACAAGGAAAAAAATGAAAAAAAGACAATGAAAAAGCATCACAGTCGCGGCCGCGGTGGCGCTAGCAAATATGAAAAATGAGCGTTTCAGCTTGAATAAGATAGTAATGCAAATCTAAAACTGTTAAGACCAATAAAAATATGAAAATTTTAGAGCAGATCCAATTCCTAAAGAATGCTCATTAGCAGAAGATTTTTGGAAATTAACGACGATGTGTTTCAATTTCTTCATAAAATCGGTCTCCAATAGGATAAATATGAATTATATGAACGTTAAGGAAGTTTACACATTCCCTCAAAAATCGGAGAATTGTCGGTTTCTTTCCGAATGTAAGATGATTCGGGAGTTTTCCAGAGAATTTAAAACAATTATGAGGTTTTCTGGGAAAAAAAATCGAAAAAAGCACGAGTTTTTCGAAAATTTGAGGAAAGTTTCTGCATCTCTCAAATATTAGAAAATTTTTGAATAAACCATGGGAGAACCATTGATTGGAAAAGGCAGAATCTTCCAAATAAAACTGATGTGCAGGAGTTACGTGACCCCAACTACTACACTCTGATTCAAATGGGAAAGAAGAACATGATTTAAAAAATTTAAGAACATAATTTCACCAAACTTTCCAAGGTTGTAAAATTGGGAAAAAGACCATGATTATGAGAGCATCATAATCCGTCATATATATAATTTTACCAGCAACAATAATTAAATGCTTTTGTAAAGGTGTGAAAGAGAATAAAAGGGGTTGCAAACAATATAAAATTCTTAATTATGAGAAACTTAAGGATGTATAATATTATGCCCTTTTCGCCAAATTCACGTTTTTTGAATGTTTCTGGTAAATTGTTGATAGGATTGACGTGAAAAAATATAACGTTTTTACGTTGTATCATTACTTAGTGGCTCACAAAATTTCATGATTGTGCAGTCATTTTCCTGCGTTTTTTCTAGAACTTCTCGGAAATCCACAAAACTTTAGAAAAAATGTAGGACAAGAAATGCACCACCATGAAACTTTGGGAGTCAGTCAATAATGATAAAACGTAAAGACGGAATATTATTTCGCGTCAATCCGATCGATAATGTGCCAGAAAAATGAAAAAAACGTGGATTTTGACCGAAAGGGTGTAGTACATCCGTAATAATTGTGGTTTCGTACTCTGAATGGACTTTTGATGACAATTATAGTTAGAAAATCATTCAGTGAGCACTGAAATTCAGAATTAGTGAATCACTTATTGAAATATTGAAATTGAACAGATGATGAACCGATAAGCAATGTGTCCATTAATTTTAACACTCACAAGGAACACTACGGAGGTGCCCCCCCCCCCCGATTTTGATGAAACTCATATATGTTATAGGGGATTGAAAATTAAGGGACACATATTTTTTCTTAGCGGCCCATACGCGGCTTTAGGAGGTGAAAATGCCCTCTGAAGTTGACCACTCCTCGGGGTGATTCTTCAATTGCACATATAAGGAGGCTTTTTGGACAAATGTTTTGCAGTGTAAAATGAACCTCACAAGGAACGATGGAAATGAGAATTGAAATCGTCCCCGGGATGTGGCATTTGGGGGGTAAACTACCCTTGTGATGAGTCATTTTGCTAATAGAAAAAAAACTATTGCTGAGAATTTTATGAAATAAATTTCATTTGAAAGAGCATAAGAAAACACAGGATACCTTTTTGGATTTTTTTTCAATCGAAATTTGAAAGAAAAAAACCATTTTTTGTGAATTGCGAATTTTCAATTTTTTTCCCATGTGAAACAAAGCTTATGTGGAACGATGAGAGAAACCATTGAAATAGTATCCAGGGGATGAAATCTAAGGTGTAAACTACCCTTGTGGGAAAACATTTTTGTAATAGAAAAACAACCATTGATGAGAATTTTAGGAAACAAATTTCATTCGAATAAAAATGACAAATTTTACGGAAAAAACATCGATTATTTGTGAAATTACGATTATTTTTTTCGTTGCATAAAACAAAGTTTATGGGGAATGCTGAGAAAAATAATTGAAATAGTCTCCGGGGGTGAAACATGAGGGCTATGCAACCCCTGTGGAAGTTATTTTTTCAATTTAAAAATTTTTATATGTATTGCTCATCATATTATGGAACAAAATTCATTTGAATGAGCATGGAATAATACGGAATATCTTTTTTTGGCTCTTCTCTGGAATCCACATTTAAAAGAAGAAAACAATCGGTCCGAACTGATAGCACTGGAAATGAAAAAAGTCGGCGAGTGGTGAGAAAAAAAAATCGATAATTGCGCAGAAAATAATGAATCGGAGATAAAATTTAATTCGGTTTCTCTTATGACCTTGATTATTATATCTTATTCAATGAGAAATAAGTGACAACAGATGATAATACCCTTCCGTTTGATAAGGCAGAACCGGAACTGGAAAATATTCGGAAGTTATATTAGGATATATCAATTGACATCTCCCTTCTTTATCTGAAAATGAAATCACCGTGATAAGATATTAGTGTTTTTCGTTGCCATCTCTCATGAAATTCACAATCAGTCTACGAATATCTATCAAGGAGAAAAGTTTCTCGGTGAGTGCCGTGTTTTCTACCCGTTTCATCATGAGAGTTAATCTAATTAACGTTATGCGACTTCTCATGGCAACATTTGAAGTTCTTAATCTCGCTGAAACACCCATGAACAATGAGGAACGCGAATTAGCGGACACTTTCCATAGGATATTGATTCAATCCATGGAGGAATATAATGGCGTTGAAATTATCGAAGAAACATCTCTGGATTTTCAAGAGCCTTATAAAGATATAGAAATGATTGCTATCGAAGATAAAGAATTTCAACCAAACACAGAAGGATCATCTGAAAGTTGTTCGGAGGATGAAGAACCCATAGATTTCGACTATAAAAAGAGAGCAGTTGAGTTCTGGAGAAGTGCAAAAACGAAGGAAAATCTTTCCATAAAAACTGTTTCGCATCGATTCAAAAAGGTGAAATCGCGTAGACGGTTACGATGTTGGGCACACCAAATTAATAAAGGAGGGACATATATGGAGAAGTTGGAACGTATTTCGGAATTCTCATTAAAAAATATGAAAAATGCTATTGATGCAGGCTTGATCGTTCACGATACTGACCTACGAAGGTGGACTCTGCAAGCCCGGAAAGAAATTTGAAGATTTGAAGACATTCGTTTCACAGCTTCGCCCAGGTGGCTGCATTATTTCAAACGAGCACATCGCATCACATCCCGAAAAATTAACAAATTTGTCACGCGAAAAACATTGGAGAATCAAGAAGAGTTACAAAAACAAGCGGATGAATTCCTCCAGAAAGTTCGGCGTTATTTTGCTACATATGGCCCAGAAAACATCTATAATTCTGATCAAAGTGGCTTTCAATTAGAAATTCATTCAGGGCGGACTTTAACTGAAGAAGGTGTCAAACATGTCGCATGCGTTGTACAATCCATAACTTCAACGACACATAGTTAGATAGTGCCTCCACTGATTTCTGCTGATGGGAAATTACTTTCACCTCTTTTCCTGGTTTTGAGGGAACCTTCTGGAACTTTCGGTCCAATAGTGGAGCAGAATCTGGATAAACCTTCGAATGTGTTCGTCACTGCTTCAAGATCGGGACAAGTTACTTCGGGAACGATAATATTTAAGAGTACATGATATTTTCCATACAATAATTTCGAATATTATGAAGTACTTGATTTTTCAGAGCATTTCAAAACCTGGTTGAAGGAAGTCTTTTTCCCAAACGTGGGTCCTAGAAGTCTACTGTTAATAGATTCGTGGAGCGGACACTGTCCTGAAGCCGTACAAGAAGTTACTCCTCCAAATAAAGAATTATTAACTATGTTGATACCGAAGGGACCACTGGGAAAATTCTACCTCTTGATGTATATGGTTTTAGAATATGGAAGAATTATGTACGTCATGTTTCGGATAGTATTGTCCTTCTGGACTATGATCTCAATTTACATTTGCGGAACAATAGCATAAAGTTACAGTTTTTAGTCCATAATCAATTATCATCACCAAGGTATCAAAATTTGTTTCGTTATGCTTGGTTTCAGAGTGGTTTTATTGTTGAAAAACCAGATGAATTTGAAAATCCTGTTCATTTTGCATTTGGGCAATCATCTCATCCGCACTGTGACATTGAAGGCTGTTCCAATATTGCAATAGTTAAATGCTCATGGTGCAAAAAATCCCTTTGTTTACAGCATTTTTTTGACGAATACCATTTTGGTAAGAATTACATTCCCTAATATTATCCATACTGCAGATTGACTACAATGAAAAATATGCTAATTAAGAACATACGTCAAAGAAATGAATGGTCTGAGCTTCCATAATAAGGTCAATGTCTGTTGAGAATTCCATCATTCAGGGATTATTGTTATCATTGTCTTTCTATATCGAGTTTTCATTGAATCCTCATGATCTAGCCAGGCTTATGATGAACAGGCGGACAGGTAATCAAAATTTTGTAAGTAACATATTACTAGAAATCGACATTTTCAAAGGTGAAAATTTTGATTTAAAAAAATATTAGAGAGGAGATATTCCGTATTATTTCATGCTCTCTCCAATACATTTTGTTCCATAATATGCTGACCAATACATATAATTTTTTAATCGAAAAAATTACTTCCACAGGGGTCGCATAACCCTCAAGTTTCACCCCCGGAGACTATTTCAATTATTTTTCTCAGCATTCCCGATAAACTTTGTTTTATGTAACGAAAAAAAATCGTAATTGCACAAAAAATCGATGTTTTTTCCGTAAAATTTCTCATTTTTATTCGAATGAAATTTGTTTTCTAAAATTCTCATCAATGGTTTTTTTTTTCTATTACAAAAATGTCTTTCTACAAGGGTAGTTTACCCCTTAGATTTCACCCTCCGGATACTATTTCAATGGTTTTTCTCATCATTCCCCACAAGCTTTATTTCACAGGGAAAAAAAATTGAAAATTCGCAATTCACCAAAAATCTATTTTTTTCTTTTAAATTTCGATTGAAACAAAAAATCCAAAAAAAGGTTTCCTGTGTTTTCTCATACACTTTCAAATGAAATTTGTTTCATAAAATTCTCAGCAATATATTTTTTTCTATTAGGAAAATGACTCTTCACAAGGGTAGTTTATCCCCCAAATGTCACCCCCCGGAGACGGTTTCAATTTTCATTGCCATCGTTCCTTGTGAGGTTCATTTTACACTGCAAAGTATTTGTCCAAATAGCCTCTTTATATGTGCAATTGCAAAATCACCCCGAGAAGTGGTCAACTTCAGAGGGCATTTTCACCCCCTAAAGCCGTGTATGGGCCGCTAAGAACAAAAATGTCTCTTAATTTTTAGTCCCCTATAATATATATGAGTTTCATCAAAATCGGGGGGGGGGGCACGTCCGTAGTTTTCCTTGTAAGTATACCAAAGGAGGTCATAGGGATATTGTTTCGTATTCAATTTTTTTTATCGATTAATGAAAAATCGATCCGATGATGTGATTTATCTGGTGAATTTTTTCTCTGTCATTAAATTTATTGATTGACGAAAAAATAAATATAACAGTAATAGTTTATAAATGGTGTGTAAGCAATTGTATAAGCTAATTGAAGCTCAAATTTTGTGTGTAAGGAAGTTTGAAAAAAGTCACAGAAAATTGTGAAAATCATTTTATTGTGTGTGTTTATAATCTATAAATTGTTGTTTAGTGTTAAAAATGTGAAATAATGAACGATTTTGAGTTGACTTTAACAAAACGTGTTCTCCAGTTTTATTATATGACAAAAAAGCATAATAATAAATAACTATTCATGTATACTTTCCATGAAAATCTGGATATTGGCAACTCTAATTGACAGGCAGAGAGATAGATTAACCTCAACAAAGTTTTCGCTTCTGTTATATTTTGTTTAATTCTCCAGTCGTTTTATCATTCATTGATTATCTACAGACAGTGCTTATGATCAGAAGAAGTTAAAATTGAGCATCATGTGAGTAAAAATTCTTCAATATAAATTAATGTTACTACTCAAACATATACAAATTGATGTATTTTCTGATTTCCGATTTATTGTTCTACGTTCTTTGGTGTAATTATCATTTCCTGATGAATAACGGAAAATATAGCCACTAGGCAAATCGGAAAATCTTATTGGTATAGAGAAGAGTTGAGCAAAAGAGAATTGAGAGGTATATGTTTTATAAGGTATATGTTTTATTTTTACGATGAAGTATTCCCACCACTTATATGCTGTGACACTTTATACTTAGGGATACTATATCCAGAGCTGGGCACAGATATAACTCTTCTAGAACTGAAAAAGGCGCTTTCTAATAGTAAAAACTAAAAGTCTCCAGGTGATGACAACATCGTTAATGAATTCTACAAAGCTCTTCCCCCCAACTGGGAACTCTACTTGGTATGTCTTTTTAACAAAGTTCTGAGAACAGAAGAGGTACCAGATGATTGGTTAAGAGCGGAACTTTCAATGATTTATAAAAACAAAGTGATGTGAGTGAACCAGGAAATTATCGGGGAATAGCTTTGTTGAATCATATACTAAAACTATTTACGAGTATCCTAGCTGCAAGGTTGAGGGTCTGAATGGAAAAATGTGAAATACTTCCAGAGGGGCAGACTAGTTTTAGGATCGGCAGGGGCTGCCTGAACAACGTCTTTGTTCTGTAAGAGGCTATCCACGCTAGACTCAGACAGGATGGAGGGTCGGCCTTTGTAACCTTTGTGGACTTTAGACGGGCGTTTGATTCCGTGAACCACAACAAATTATGGGATAAGCCTCACTCGCTCGGGGCTAGCGCCCGCATGATCAGGGTTTTTAGTAACCTGTATAGTAAAGCATCTTTGAGAGTCAAAACTGATGAAGGTCCCACCAATGAAATCAGTAGTACTGAAATAGTTCTTCAAGGCGAAATTCTAAATCCTCTATTGTTTATCTTATTTATCTCAGATATGGAAAAATACTTCCGTGATAGAGGTCACTACGGGATGAGCCAAAATTCTACAAATCATATTTTTATGTTATTTTATGCAGATGATTTGACCATTCTGGGTGGTAATAAAGCCGATACTATGTCAAAACTCAAAACTCTTCAGCACTACTATGAACAAAACGACTTAAAGGCGAATGAAACGAAGACGCAGATATTATACTGTCGAAAAAAAGGTAGGGTTCCTATGGACTTTGTGTTTAAATTGGGGGGCGTTAACCTAGAAATTGTCAATTCATACACCTATCTGGTGTGGTATTTAATTCCTCGAGATTGGGCAAGCTGGCCACCTTGGATGACATTGATAGAGGTAAAACTGCATTAAAGACAACTCAGAGTCTGATATACAGAGCGAAAATAAATAATTCTCTGGTGATAGGTAAGCTTTTCCACAGTATGGTATCTTTGGTTGTATTGCATGCTAGCCAGGTTTGGGCACTGAGGTACGTGAAGGATCTAGAAAGTGTATAAGTCGCATTTTATAAGTCGCTATTATGTCTGAGTAGATCTACTGCAACTGCCCTGGTGTACTCGGAGTTGGATAGGGTCGATCTAGCTTACTCAATATGGAAGACAGCATGGAATTGGTTGGTTAAAATTCTGAAAATGGGGGAGCATCGTTTCCCACTTATTTGTCTGGAGAATTTGATGAGGTTGTACAGAAAAGGGTACAAGTCGAGTCAATATAATTGGTTAGCCCAAATTCTTGAATTTGTTGAGTCGGTGGATCCCGTGGTCTACCAGTGTCTGAGGAATTCCTCTGCCTGGGCACGGAATCAATCTATATATTAATAGTAACTCTTATCGTTTTAAGCCAGAAAATTTTTGTCCAGTATGTGAATCCTCGGATTTGGACACAATCCACCACTTCCTTTTCAGATGCAATGCATTCGATGAGGAAAGAGCACTCCTAATATCCAAGTTAGTTGAGCGAAACTACTCACCCGAGCTCAATATGCCCACGATTAATTTCACATCTTTATTTTTAGCGCCAGTGAAGACTCATGAGGTGAAATCGGTTTATCTTTATATACTAAATTGTTGTATGAAGAGAGCGAGTATGATAGAACAGTTGGACAAGGACGTTTCTTCCTTATCTAATATCTCTATTTCATGACAAGTGAACCTGCTATGCCCCCCCTCCAGACACATTGTAAAAAGGATATTTTTGTATCTTTATAGCAATAAACGTTGAATTGAATTGAGAGTATATGTTTTGATTATTTGTAAATTATTCAAATTGAGTTCCAATATGAGAAATTTCCATTCAGAATTGGGTTTGATTTATTTCAAAAATTTTTGGATCTAAGAATCTCTTTACATTAACGAAAAAATTTAATAGAATAACTTTCTTTAAGTAAAATTTACTGGAAATTTAGGAACATTCTCTCAGGCCCAAATGCACCAGTTAACTAAATTGTCAGTTAAGGGAAGATGTAAACGTTGGAATGCAAAGGATATTTATCACAAGAACAACAAAACTAAATTAATCTCAGGGTTATATCAGTTTTAACTCAAATAGGATTTCAGGTTACCTAAAAACTTATTCCTTGCATGAAATATTAATAAAATATGACCTTTAGGATATAATTTACCTCGAGGATAAATTTTACTCTAGAGTTTATTTGCTCAACAGAGGCTTGGTGTAACCGGGCCTGAGGAAAATAAATTGATGTAAGACAAAAATTCAATAAAATTTAAATGGGGATTTTGTATAGCAATTTCAGGGATTTATTTTTCTCAATCAAATTTACTGGGCATAAATTTTTCAGTGTATTATCTTCTTAAAAATGCACGGGAAAGTTGCTTAATCTTCAATAGTATTGGCGCAAAAAAGAAAAATTCCACAAATAATGCGTCTCTCACCCTTTCGACTTTTTCTTCTTTTTTTCCAAGTTTTGAATTCCCGTCTATAATATTACTAAATAAACTAATATTGAATGCAAATTCTGATCAATTCATTTTTTAACTTCCCGACCCGAAGGGAGGAAGTTATTGTAATGACCCCTAAAATCGAATTTGAAATTTCCATGATTTCTCCACATTTCTCGGCCTCTCGAATCATCCTGAACCGTTTTTGGAGACATGTCTGTGTGTGTGTGTGTGTGTGTGTGTGTGTGTATGTACGTATGTGACCAAAATTTTGTCCAACGATATCTTTGAACAAATGAAGCGATTCGAATATTTTTTTTTCAATCGATGCGTTTTGATGTAACTTAGAATTGATTAGATTATGAGATCGATCGCCTCAACGATTGGTTAGTTATTTGCATAAAACATGTAGAAAATTACGATTTCGTGAAAATTCAATGATTCTGTCCGAAGAAATCATATCATTCTCTTTTTTTTTTATTTCAATCGATGCGTGTTCATGTAACTTAGGAGTGATCAGTGTATGAAGGCGACCGTGTCAGTGGTTTATTAGTTATTCGCATGAAATATGTGTGAAAATGACAAAAATTCAAAGATTTTATACCGAGAAATGATGTGATTATTATCTTTTCTTTAATCTATGAGTGTTAAAAAAAACTTCGAACCGATGAGTATATGAGGACGATTGCCTCAGCAGTTTCTTAGTTATTTGCATAAAACATGTGAAGGAATGACAATCGCTTCAAAATTCATTGCATTAACCTAGAAAAATTACTTCATTCGCATTTTACCTAAGGTAACGATGGGATTGGAATTAATTTTGTGTTATCAATGCGTCTCCACATAACTTTATTCTCATTGGATTTTGAGCAAAATTGCCTCAGTGGTTGGTGAGTTTTTTAAATAAAACGTTCGAATTTTGCAATTAAAAAAAAAGGGAAAGTTGGACAATTTTAGCGTGGGTTAACTTTGAAGTTACAAAATTTTGAAGTTGGTTCACTTTGAAGTTGGAAAATTTTTAAGTGCATCAGCTTCGGAGTTGAGAGAATTTTGAAGTGGGTCAAGTAAAAAGTGGGTTTAACTCAAACTTAATTGAAATTTGAGTTAAATTGATTTGCAAATGCATTCTTTGCGAAATCACCCTTAGAGTAATGCCACAATTGATGCAACGCTAAACGCATGCAACGCATGAAATAATTATCCAACTGTTTTCCGAATATTTCTGACAATGACTAGCGTTGCGTATAGCGTGCGCCGTATTCACTGTGGCATGACCCCAGCGTAAAAAAAAACAAGTAGTCGGGAAGTTATTGGTGCGACCTGTAATGGGTCACACCCAATTCCACCAACCTCTACCGGTCATACCTCAAAGAGGGAGCGCGCGAAGCGCGCGACCGGGCCTGATTTTTTTTTGTTTCAGGGTGGTGATGTGAAAAGTTATATACACATGTGAAAATTTTGATACCAATAAGAAAAAATGTGCTGTTAATAAGAGAATCAATGAGACATATTAAATTTTGATGCTAATGAAGAAATTATGAGAAGTTGATAAAAATATTAACATTAATCAGATAATTTTATTTTTCTAAAGATATTATAATGTTATAAAAGATTCAAATAAATAATTGAAATTAATAGAAAAATTTGTAAAAATTTAAAAAATTTTTTGAATTATATTTTCCATTATAATTAATCCTTCCATTAAAATATATATATTTTCATAGATTTGGAAAAAAACGTCATAATGAATCCCAAAGAAATTCCTCCGAATCCAAATGATGAAGACGATGATATAGTAGAAATTATCAATGAAAATTCTAAAAAAAAAGTCAAGAATTACAAAATCTCAAACTCTTGCTACTTGTACCGATAATACATATTTGAATCAGAGACAACCACGAGACAATTTAAGAAATAACTCACGGAAACCCCGAATTATGACTCGAATTGTTACATTAAATGATTCAATGTCATCTCCTTTCCGACTCTATGAGAAACACCCTCCATCTTCTAATATTCCCAATCGTCTTGGACAAGAAGAGCTGTTAAAAGTAACGAACTCTCCTGTGTCTAACGTACCAGAGAAAGTTTCAAGAAAACGAATTTCATCTCATAAATTATCATTACAAAATGATGGAAGCTTGAGAATTATTTCCAATACATTTGTTGGCGACTCAATTCGACCAATACCTGGTAAATTGTCCCGATTGGAACGTTCAGTAGATATTGCTGAAAATTCTTTTAGAACAAGCTAAACGTTTTACGAACTTTACAACTCCGAATGGACTGCTGCAGATACGTGTAGATTTCTGTAAAACAGTATCTTATTCGGCATTTGTTAAATCCAATGACTCTTCAAATATGCGTCTGAAAATCTTATCAGATGAAGATATTCAAAACTCAAAATTACTTGAATTAATAAAAACGAAGTGCTCTACACATACTGCTGGAAATTTTTCTCCAAATCCGACTGATTCTTCTTGAAAATCACAGTATACTTCTAAACAATCAAACATATTGATGGAAGTTGAAGTTAAAAATAACATAAAATTAGGGGAAAATCGTGTTTCTCCCTTAGCAACTGTCAAAATCAATAAAGATGCCACTAATCGTGATTCTGAGTCCACGAATACTATTAATAATATCTTAAGCTATTCCAATGTTCTTAATAATCCGAGTAGAAGAAGTAAATCGAACTCATACATTTTATAAAAGGATAATCATGGTATGTTTAAGATCATTTTTAATTCAACGCAAAAATCGGTACGAAAAATGAACACTACTTCATGTGATAATCCACAAACAATGTCAATAGAGGAAATTTCACAAGGTCTACAGTGTGGTGTGAATGTTGGTGATAAAATCCTACATGGAAATAAGATGATTCTGAATTCAGAAGACAGTATTACCTAGTTCTATGGAACTACATCTTTTATGAGTCTGAATGAAATTGAAGAACATTATGGGGGTAAAATCACAGAAATTTGACAACATTGTAAAGCCAAACATTTTCAATGCGAAGTTATTAGTAAAAAGATAAATTCATTCAATCAATGTTGCGAACATGATAAAGTCAAATTATCCTTATTACCTGAAATGCCACAGAATTTGAAACTTCTTTTCAGTGGAACCCACCCTAAATCCAATAAATTCTTCAATCGAATATTATAATAATTCTTCCTCATTTGCTTCATTTAATGCAAATTTAATGAATTACTCGAATCGTCGACCGGAGCTTCATTGTTTTCGAATTCAAGGACAAATTTATTATCAGTTTAATACTACATTATATCCCGCTGGCAACGACAGACCAAGACATGGATAACTTTTCATTCTTGATTCTGCAGAAACAATCAAAGTTCTACAGAATACTGATTCGTCATTGGATAATGAAGTCTTACAGATAATAAATTCAACTATCCGCAATTGCAATCCATACGTTGAATCATATCAAATGATGCATGAAGAAGTTCAAGCACAACAGAATAAAATGAAACATATGAATAATGAAGTACCTCTACCAGAATTATTTTCATCATTTACCTCGAGATTGGACTTGGAATCGTTATAATCCACAACGGTCCAATGAAGTGGCTGCTGTTTTTTCTATTACGGTAGACGGAGAAATACCAGAAGCCTATCTCACTGTACGAGACAAAGATACTAAACAATTAAAAACAATTAGTTCTATAGATCCGAAAGTCGAACAATGGATTTATCCTTTATTTTATCCCCACGGTACAGAAAGATGGCATATGAAACTTGAATCTGTTGGTACAGGAGAGAAGATAAGTAGAGCTGCTTATACGAAATTTCGCATGGCAGTTCGAGACAATGAAGACATAAATGTCATTCTTCAAGGCCGGCGTTTATTTCAACAATGGGTTGTTGATCAATATGTAAAAGTTGAACGAGATCGGTTCAAATATATTGAAGCATTTCAATCCAAATTACGTGCTGATAATTACACTAATTTATTGGATTATCTAGAAACATCCGCACGTAGAAATAACAACCGCATTTGAAGAGTCATCATCTTACCTTCAAGTTTTACAGGATCGCCGAGATATATGATGCAAAACTATCAAGACACGATGACTATGGTTCGCAAATTTGGGATCCCGATTTATTTATAACAATGACTTGTAATCCCAATTAGAGGGAAATCAGGGAAAGTATAAATGAAGGTCAAACTCCATCAGATAGGGCAGATATAACTGCCCGTGTTTTTGATATGAAGAAAAGACATCTCATTGATTTAATTGTTGATCAGAAAATCTTTGGAGAACCTATTGCACATGTGCACGTCATCGAGTCCCAGAAACGTGGTTTATTGCACGTGCATCTTCTTGTGACTCTACGAGATAAATTGAAAACGACAGAGAAAATTGATTCTATTATTTCAGGTGAACTTCCAGATCCTATCGAACATCCACGTTTGTTTGAGATTGTCAAAAAAAATATGATTCACGGACCATGTGCTGAGTGGTGTCAAGAAAAGGGGAAATGCTCAAAAAAATTTCCTAAAAATTTCCAAGAGAAAACGACGATAGATGAAGATTCTTATCCAACTTATCGGAGAAGGAATACTGGTCTGTACTATGAAAAAGCTGGGGGGTATATATTTGATAATAGATGGGTAGTACCATATAATTCTCAATTACTGCTCATACTTAATTGTCACATTAATGGTGAAGTAGTATCATCTGTTCATACACCTCAATACTTATTCAAATATGTAATAAAAGGGCAAGATAGAGCAGCTCTTGAAATAGATAATCATTTATTGGAATCAAGAGATAATCCTGAGGTCGGAAATGTGATTCACCATAATGAAATTAAAGATTTTATTGATGCTCGTTATGCTGGATTAAACAAAGCAGTTCGGCGCATATTGGGAAAAGAAATCCAAAAGAAGTCATTCTGTTGTTCGTCTTCAAGTTAATTTACCCAATTAGCAAAACGTTATTCTCCCTAATGATATGAATGAAGAAAGCATTAGAAATGCTATAAATCGCTCATCCAAGCTTCTTGAATATTTTCACCTAAATACACACGACGAAACAGCAAGACGATATGCTTATACAGAAATTCCAAGTCATTATACTTGGGTCAATGGTCAATGGAAACCCCGAAAAAGATCATTTCATGTACTTGGTCGAATGTTTTCAATATCTCCAAGTCTAGTTGAATTATATCATCTCCGATTGCTTCTATTGCATGTTAGAGGAGCCACAAATTACGATGATCTGAGAACTGTTGATGGACTCTTTTATAATACGTTTGTAGAGACGTTTCTAGCACGAGGACTCATTGCAGATGATCATGAATGGTATAATCCTATGTCAGAAGCATCAATATGGATGATGCCTTATCAATTACGACGATTATTCGTGCGTCTCCTTATTTATTGTAATCCAGTGAAACCTGGAGAACTCTGGGAGGCGTTCAAAGAGAATATGTCTCATGATTATAAAAGGCGTATGGATGGTTCAGCTGCTAAAAGAGAGATATATCTTGCAATTGCAAGAATGATTACAAGAGAAGGAAAGGATATATCTGATTTCGAGGGAATGGAGCTAGTATCAGTTGGTGACATCGAGGGAACTTCTGTCGAATCAGAAGAATTTTTGAGAATGGGTGACCAAAATGATCACAATTTAAATGATTCACAGAGAAAGATTGTTGATGATATCATGAATATGGTCAATAATGATAATAATGAAGTTAAATGCATATACGTCGATGGTCCTGGAGGATCGGGTAAGACTTTCACTTATACCACTATCTATTATCTCCTCAAGGGACAGAAGAAAATTGTAAATACAATGGCATTCACAGGCATTTCTGCGGTTTTATTACCTGAAGGAAAAACTGCCCATAAACTTTCGGTTTACAAGTATTAACAACTGATAGTATATCATCGTTTGTTACTGAATCCAAAGAGGCTACAAAACTTGTAGAAAGATTGATGTTTTTAATTGGGATGAAGCTCCAATGACACCTAGATACACTCTTGAAATTGCAGATAGAAGTCTACAGGATATTATGGACAATGACAAACCATTTGATGGAAAAATATTTATACTCGACAGCTTCTCCCAGTATCCCAATCGGAATGACGATGCATATCCATGCCGTCATTCACTAGAGAAAAATTTCAGTTTACATGAAAACTAAAAGGAATTTCATGTAAACAATGCAATTTCTAAGCGCGAATCAATTTAAAATTTGAATAGGCTTGATATTATACCATTAACTCCAAATACGTGATGACTCTAATGAAATCAATGTGGATTTCTCCATTTCATTATTGAAAATCCCATTTTCCGGCCTAGCGCCTGAAAAACTCCATTTTCACACTATTCCTTTTTTGTAATACGAATCATTTTTAATCTATTTTTGACATTAAAAAATGTGATTCGTGATAGAGAACAAAATAATCCTTCCAATCAAACTAATCCAAATGCAAAACGTTGTTCTACTTTATTAATTTGTTTAAATTATCACCAATGAAGATGTGTAGGAACTTATGTGCCGAGCGCGCGAAGCGCGCTTTGTAATGCTATCAATTATACTAAAGGAGAAGACCATTTCTCAAAATTCGAGTTATCGATTTTTTTTTGATTGAAAATGAAAATATCGATTATCAATGCAAACAACTGTTGAGTATCGATTAGAAAAAATAACAATTGTTGTTGATGAAGATTGAGCCATTGATAAGGTTAAATTTTGTGATAAATAAATAAATAAATCAATCATCACAAATAAAAAAGTGTAGAAATAGTGGAAGTGCCAAAGCAGTGCTCATAAAAAAACAAGGAGACCAGGATCATCCCAAGAGATTTACAATTGACCATTCGTAACGATAGAGAGTCGAGTTCTCTCTGGAGGTGAAATTGCACAGGGTGAAGTATTTCCCAACATCCAGGCCGTTCTTCTGCCCTAAAACACGGAGAAAACCAGTTTTTGAATCCATCCAACATTGAAACAATTTTTGTTGTTGTGTATCTTCTTTTTAATTATACATATTGGTACTTCAGTGTATAGGTAATCGTCGTCGTCTTAAGAGGCCAAAAATCAAAGGACCAAGTGAGTGGAAATTTTCCTATAATAATTCCTGATGAATGAAATGCAGAGTTAACCCAAGGAAAAAGAGAGAAACTCTGGAAAATTACCATGGAACCAGATTCAAGGTGAACTCATATCTGAGTTTAATTCATCAGGAATACCCAAAATAATAATCAAGATTTTTTACTATAAATTTTTTTCTCAATTCCAGATTGCTACTGCTCGTCCTTCATTGTATCTTTTTCCTCTACTGAATGGAGGGAAATAAAGCATGACTTTACTACTCTAATAAACAAATATTGAGCTCCAATAATCTAATTACACATAAGTGTCGAACAAAATACGATGTTGAGGTATGTTATTATTCCTATTGAAATGATTCATTTGTAAATTTTTTGGATTCTACCATTGCTTTTCTTAAGGATATCCAAATACTTCAGCTATTTTTTTTTGTGAAAACTTTTGTAGTTTTCAATAAGAGCTTCCATTTGAGCACCACTTGACCATAAGTTTCCGAGCATTTTACAATGAATTTATTATCTAAACTTTGGAGTTCTGAAATTTATTCTTGGTTTTGAACCGCCAGGAAACGTTTCAAAAATCTGAAAAAAAAAAACAACTAAAAAGTCTACTTTCGGAAAAAGATTCATAAAATAATTGAAATTTGCAATTTTTGAAGGTTAACAACATTTTGTAAGAATCATTCATAAACAGTCAATTTTTCACCATAAAAATCATTTTTCGGAATTGTAATAAATGTTTTCACATTCAGAATTTTACCAAGAATCAATTTTACCCCAAAAAAATATAGTTTCCAAAAGTTCAAACAATTTCAATTATTTATTCATAAAAAGGGAATATTTAAAAAAATCATCATCCCATGCAGAATGTAATTTGAATGACACTAAATGTCCATTATGTTTTTTCGAATTTTTTTCAAGCAATGTAATTGATAAATTTGATTACTGAAAATGGTCGAATCTATAGTGCGGTCTGTACCAAACTGTAAAAGATACTTGGATATCCTCAATGCATAATCAACTCTGAAAAAAAAACTCTTAGAAATATTAATTTGGAATTAACATTGATTGTTATAATATTCTTTGGATATACAACACATTCAACATTTTGGGAAGAGTGCAGACGATTAGAGAACTATTAAAGTACCGTGAGGGATACAGTTGGCGGACGGTATGCAGAGGTCGAATGGAGAAATAGCATACGTCCGAGAACTGAAGTTTTTAGATGTCCGGTAACTGAAGTCTCCGAATTACCCGCAAATGGATAGAGCATCCGATAACTAAAGAAATGACTGTCTTGATTGATTATCTTTACTTTTATTAGAAAAACTGGAGATAAAGGCAAAAATCCTTACAATAATATCAAGAACAAATGAATAAACCTTCACACACCTGATTTATGGCGAAAGTGCCTCATGATTCGACTGATTTCATTGATTGCATTACGATGAGAATCAAGTAGAGAAAAAACAGCCACAAAAACTTGGGAAATTTTTGCCTGAAAATTTCCATAGAAAAATCAAAATTGCATAATCTCTAATAGAATTATTATAGAGATATTATTGATATCACGTGACTATTGAATGAAAATTTTTATTAATCCAATTTTTTATTTCAGGATGGTAATGCGGAAAATGTACCGATAAAAATGTGAAAATTTCGACTTCAGTGAGAAAATATGCAATACTCTTGGCAAAACCAATGAAGAGATGAAAATATCAATATCGATAATTCGATAAAACTGTTATGAGAAAAGCCAAAGTATTATAATTCATCTACAGAATTATATGAAAAAAAAACAAATTCAAGTGAATGATTACAATTACAAAATGATCTATCTGTGTAAATTTTAATTCTCCATGATCATTTATCCCTCAATTAGAAATATACTCTCATAAACAAGAAAAAGAAAACAATGTAATAAATGTCAGAAAAATTTCTCCAAATTCAAATAAGAACGAAGCTGTTCCAGCGGAAATTACGACTAAAAATTCTACCGTGAAGCCAAGAATCTCAGATTCTGGCTGCTCTCATGAACAATACGTACTATAATAGAATATAAAAAGAGAACGACCGATGAATGATGTAGAAAATTACTAAAAAATCCGTAATTATGCCTCAAATTATTACGTCTCTTAAATAACGTCAGGTCTCACTTTCATCATTTTCCCCATCCATTCTCACAATTAACGGAAATCTTCGGAGTCATACTAGAAATCGGGGAAAGTTTCAACTCTATTTTATTCATAATTTTTCCGTTGAAAATTCACCAATTTTTGTTGGAAATATACTCCTGGGAATAGATCATTATTTGAAAATAATTCCAAATATTTTTGAGTTTTTTTTTTATAATATAAAACAAGAAAAAATTTCATAATGGATTTGACTCAGCAATTAGAAAAATATGGCACTATTAGAATCTACTTCTAATGATGATCTTGATTTATGATTTGTTCTCACAATTTCATAAATCTAATAATCCATTTCAACAACGACGAAAGTGCAGAGGTCGTTGACGAGCGCGCGCAGCGCGCCTTATAATGCTATCAGTGAGGAAAATATCCCTTAACTATTCTCGGAAGTTAAGTCTGTTACTCCACTATCCATCGTTCATCGCTGACAGCACGTATGGAGATACGTTGGTATATCGTCAAGGATTATTTGTATTTTTTATTCTTTCTTGGGTCATTCTGTCAATTATTGTTATCGTTTTCTATCTCCAGCAATTTTATGGTGTTGAAGCTTCTTGTATAGTTTTTTAATATTCAAAAGATCTAAAAAACTTATTTCAATTTTTTTTTAAATTTTATCACAGACCATTCTTGAATTTTCAATGCGTATTTCCCCGAATGCGAATTTACATGCAGCATGATTCCAATACGTTCACAACACCGGGAATGCCCTAAAACGGTCGATCAAGTGGGAAATTCCATGTTTTGCTTTATAGAGAGTGGGGAAAAAGCGAGTTCTCTTCAGTCGAGGAAGCGACTTTGCACCCTGGGGCGGGAAGAGGTTCTCTTCCTCTCGCTCATTAGAGAGCAAAGTACGAAGTTTGCATGCAGGTGTGTGAAAAAAAAATCAAATATCCAATCGAGAGGGCGGGGACGTAGAAGGGTGTACAATGCAAAATTTTCAAATTTACTGGCGATGGGCTGATGGAAACCATACTCAGTCGAAACAATCAGACTGAGGAGACTGTGCCTTTGGCTTTAGGAGGTGGGTGACAAGGATGTGAGTGGGGATTGGATTAAGTGGGGATAACTCTGAGGGGCAGAATCTGCTCAGTACTCCTGTATAAATCAAGTTGTTGACATTTGCATAATAACCATGTCTGAATTTTTAGTGTTATGAATTTGAACTTGATTAACGATGAAATCGTTCATGGAGATTCTCATGCAGCTTGAAAATGAAAAACAAAGAGAGTTTTCCAAGTCAAGCGATCATTGATACTTCAATGGTAACTTGGATATTTAAACTTGATGAATATTTCAAAAATGTATTAGCCGACTTTCAATCATTGTCATTATCGTGTGAACTTAAAAATGAGAATTCCATTTAATATTGGGTAATGGACAGATTTTTCAATACCAATATGTAGGGAAACTTAATATATAATGGTCGTTTGTTGTACCCAGCGTGCGGGGTACTTATAATTATAGTAGGTTCTAGGCTTAAAGGGATAAATCCCACCAATGGTTTATCGGTATTTAAATATGAGAATTTATTACATGATTATAATTACTGTGTCATCTGACTGATTACAAAGAATTTACCACTTTTGTCCACATCGGAGTCCAATTCAGGTCTGTTCTGTGCAGACCCAACCGTCTCTTAAATAATACATTGATTGTTTACATTTCATCACTTGGTCAGGATAATCCAGTTACGCTGGCAAGTGTCACGCTGACAATGCTGTATGTCCACATATTAAACAATAACGCAATTGACCAAATCTGGAGCATAACATTCCTCTCCTTTTAAAATAAAAAATTCGTTATCAACGATAACAAAATTTTAACAATTGAAATTGAATTTCTCTCTAAATAAATTCACTAATAAGAACAAATTTTCAACAAATCTGGAATGCTTCTACTGGCAGTTTGAAGCTCTCATTACTTCCTGCAAAATTACGTGGTTTCGCAGTGCCTGATTCTTTCTTTCCCACAAGAATCGCCTGATCGTTTGACAGTCCCAGTTTGTTTCTCAGCTTATGACAATCCACTGCCTCGTGACCCGAATATTTGCAGTATTTGCAAACAGCTCTAAACTGCATTACCGATGTTCTCTTCCCCTCTCCTCGAGGAAGCCTTGTAGAACCCTCGCGAGTGGGACAGTCTCTTGAAAAATGACCAGCCAAGTTGCACCTGTAACAAGTTTTCTCTACCCTCTGCTCATAAAAAATTCTTGGCTTTCATGATTGCAAATTCGATGTTTTAGCTAAATCAATAGCTCCAATGACTGATTCATGTAGTGTTTTGAAAGCCCTGGCCCTTACAACCACCTGTAGCTGTCCACGCAATCCAGTCTCGAAACTTGCTTTTGCTAGCTGTCTAATGGCATCCTCCACCGTTCGTTTCTCAGCTAGTGTCTCCTTGGTTTTCGATAACTCGTCCACCAATTCCGCTGTAATACTCTCAGTCCTTGAACCATAGCAGCTTACAGATTCTCCTTCTCGTTATCTCAAAGTGGATAACTCCATTTGTAACGAATCTATGGATTTTTTCGTACCATACAGAGCCTCCAACTCTGTTTCCAATTGCTCCATTGTTTGGATTTCCTTGTATTTCATGTCCCGCATAGCACGATCCATCAATTTATTGGTTAAAATCAATTCCAATACATATGGATGATCTCGTTCTCGTATACGGGAAAATACCAACTTGCAATTTCGCAAAAACCCCTCCAGTTTTGTTGGGTCGTTACCGTCAAACTCCTTGATAATTTTTAAAGTAACGTCGATGTTGTAATCATCCTCACTAAAATTAGTACGTTGTCGATTCCGCAGCCAGGCCCGGTCGTGCCCTCTTTCAGCACGTTCCGCTGCTTCTTCTGTTGCTTCAGCTGCTTCAGCTCTTGCTTCTGATGCTCTGGCCCTCGCTTCTGCGGCTTGTTCCGCTGCACGCGCTGCACCAATTTCTTTGTTTCATCGGTTGATGATTTCTTACATTTCTTTCGACCCATCTAGTGTTGCATTGAATTGCTCTAACAACCTATTGTGTCGCGCGACTAAATCCTCGTAGTCTCCCCTTAACTGATCATGACGTCTCGTTGGTCTTTCAGGTGATACATTGTTCGCTAATCCATTCACAGCTCCCAAATACTCGCCTTGGTCATTGCCTCCGTGTCGTCTTTCGAAATTTCTCCGCATACGTTCCATCTCAGCACTGACGGCGTCTCTTAATCCGTGAGGTGAATTCATATCTACGTCGGATAAACCATCGTCCGAATTAAATGAATAATGTCTCCGCAGATTCACTCCAAAATCACCAAGTGCATCTGCCATCCGTTGCTGCCTTACTCGTGGTATAGTTTCCCCAGACCAATCCCGATTTGTCAAATTCCGCCTTGCTCTGAAGATAACTTCTTGCAATATTCCCGCAAGTTCCTCTCCGGCTCCTGGCACCACTGAGTCCAGTGAGTTTGATCTACGTAATGGAAAATTATTTCGACTTACGTTTCCAGATCTACCCTCAAAACTCATTAGCCTTTGCCTCATTGTTCATTAGCCTTTGCCGTTATTTACTATCCACTGCTCCAAGTAGCCTAGGTATTCCCGAGTCACGTTACAATGACCCACCTAAAACCTGCAATATTGCCTACTAATCCAAGTAGCTTGTTCAATGCTTACTCCTCCGAGTAGCCGCGATATCTACTCCTCCAAGTAGTTCGTTGAATGCTTACTTCTCCGAGTAGCCAAGGTATATCAATAGTTTCCTCAAGTTGACCCACTGGAACCCTGCAATCCGAAGTCCATCGGCCGCTCAGCTATTTGCTGACACGTGTTCCCTAACCGCTGCACCGTTGGTCAGTGACAGCCGAAAAAATGCAACGTCGTTCCCTACGTAGACTTGGTTTCAATACTACGTCGCTCCGTACGTAGATTTCAGAATTTAATGCGAACGTCACTCAGTACGTCGACGTGAAAATTTAAATACCTTATTATTGTAGCCGAACACCGCTGCCACCAAATGCTGTACCCAGCGCGGGGGGTACTTATAATTATAGTAGGTTCTAGGCTTAAAGGATAAATCCCACCAATGGTTTATCGGTATTTAAATATGAGAATTCATTACATGATTATAATTACTGTGTCATCTGACTGATTACAAAGAGTTTACGACTTTTGTACGCGTCGGAGTCCAATTCAGGTCTGTTCTGTGCAGACCCAACCATCTCTTAAATAATACATTGATTGTTTACATTTCATCACTTGGTCAGCATAATCCAGTTACGCTGGCAAGGGTCATGCTGACAATGATGTATGTCCACATATTAAACAATAACGCAATTGACCAAATCTGGGGCATTACACGTTGTTCAAACCTTCAAGATATTCTGCGTGGAATTTCAAGGGTACTTTTCTAACAGCGTATGCGGAAAGGGAAACTATTCGTTTTGAATCATATGAAACGATGCATGAAGAAGCTTAGGCACAAACGAATCAAATGACAGGTTTCAATGAGGGAGAATCCTGATCGGAATTATTCTTGACATTCCGTTCAAGATCTGACTTAGATCATGATCGTTATAATGCAAAACAGTCTAATGGAGTAGTATATTTATTCCCTCAACTACACTAGATGGGGATATTCCACAAACGTATTTTAGATCTTAGAAAGTTGGAAACAATTGGTTCTCTGAAAAAGTCTCATCATTGCTTTTTTTTTCATCAAAATGAAGACAGGTAGTTCTAGAAGAGACTCGAACCATCGATTAATTCATTATTTTATTCTCTGCTGGAAATAGTTACTGAATGACTCTCTGAAAATGGTTACTGCTGATAATTACACCGTTATGCTTGATTTTTTATAAAAATCCGCGTATAAAAATAACTTAAATAGGGAAAGTTACCATCTGATTATTAAGTTTCACGGGATGGCATGGGTATATAATAAAATATTTGTAATATACAATGGATATGGATCGCACATTTGAGAAGTCTAATTTAAGTATAACAATGAACTGTAGCACCGCCCCAATGGCCATTTTCCGACAAATTTTCAGCAAAACACCACTAATGCAGGCAATAATCGCTGACGAATTCCACTAATGCTTTCCCACTCAATTCGACGGCAAAATTTGAAGAAGGTCAAAGGGGCCTAAGATTAATATCCATTAGTTGCATTACGCATGGAACACAATTTCACTGTAAAACGACACCAAGTTAGAGCAGCAATTGCACACTAAGAATGGTAACACAATCAAAGAAAGGGTAGCAGAAGATCAAATTCCTTTGGACAGCAAAGATATCACTGTGCGTATTTTTTATATGGAAAAAAATTCTCATTAATTTAATTATGACTTATTCAGTGTTCAGGAAAAACGTGATCTATTACCGATATATCTTCATGAGACTGCAAAATCAAAGTTTATTTAAAATTAACGACCGCACAGGCCAACACCTTCTTTTCATTTAAAATTAAAAAAAAAATATATATATATGTGATTCATGGGCCATGTAGTGAGTGGTATCTTGTAAATGGGAAATCGGAATCGAAAGATTCCCCTGACAATTATAAGACGAAGACTAATTATAAGACAAAACTATGGAGATCATATATTCAGATCCACTTCATTGATAATCAACCGGGTGAAATTGTGATGATAAATTATGCAATTGCATCTGAGAACTATGTAAAATATTATGTTCATATTAATCTAATGATTAATTTCTTCAACAATGGGATTGAAGATGCAGACACTAAGTGCCGAGCGCACGAAGCGCACTTTATAATGCTAGTCCTTATAATATAAAGGAGAACGAACGAGAATCTCCAATGGAACTCGAATCAAAATCGAATGACAATTGATTTTCCAGAAGTCGAACTCGAATGAGAACAAGCATCGATAAGATCACCGATAGATGGCATTGCTAGGGAAATGGGCGCGAATTTCAAAACCCATTTCTAATTGGAAATTCATGCATATGTCGTGTATTATAAATATGCAAAGGGAGTCCCTGCAGCTTGACTGAGATAGTAATGCAAAGCCGAAACTATTGAAACGATACTCTATGCGATTGGGCGGGGCGAAGGGGGAGAGGGGTTTGTAGACATTTCAAGTCGAGAAAATTTTTCTACTGATTTCTATTTTGTTTCGACCCGTTGAATCCGAATGTGGAGGTGCAGGATCCGATTTACTGTTAGTTTTTTTGTTATTAGGAAACTATTAATAAACAATTGAAAAGTCAAGTTTTCCGACCAGGAATTTTTTTTCTATAGAACACCCATGATCTCAAAGGGTGTAAGTCCTCAAACATTTTTCCGTAATTGCAATCGTTTTATCAACAAAAATTCATAAACAAACGATTTTTCAAAGGATACTCTAGTAGTTGTATACTCTTCATATGATACGTGAGTGATTCACAACGAAATTTACTTTGCATACACCTGATTAATTTTTGAAAATTTGTTTAAACAAAAAATACCGATTTTTATAGGGGAAATCTTTTTNTATCCATTAGTTGCATTACGCATGGAACACAATTTCACTGTAAAACGACACCAAGTTAGAGCAGCAATTGCACACTAAGAATGGTAACACAATCAAAGAAAGGGTAGCAGAAGATCAAATTCCTTTGGACAGCAAAGATATCACTGTGCGTATTTTTTATATGGAAAAAAATTCTCATTAATTTAATTATGACTTATTCAGTGTTCAGGAAAAACGTGATCTATTACCGATATATCTTCATGAGACTGCAAAATCAAANAAACATTTTGAGAAAGATAAGTACTTATAATTTTTGCGCTCAACTCGACCTTTTGTTGAATAAAAAATGATAAATAAATTCGTTTGTCACTGTTTATTACTTTTTATGTAATAAACGGTTGAGTTCAGAGAAAAAACCATAAGGACTAACCTCCCTTGAAATATCTTGAATATTTAGAAAAAAAAATTGCAATTGAAAATCGACATTTTTTGTCTTTTGTTCAAATAAATTATCAAAAAAAAATATTCAATCCGGTGTACATGAAGTACATTTCTTTATGAATCGCTCACCTATATATGAAGAACTTATGGAACTACGTGAAACGTGAAAAAAAATTCAGTTGATATTTTCAGTAAACATATAAAAAATACCTTGAAAAATCATTTGTTTATGAATTTTTATTGACCCGTTGCAAATACGGAAAAATATTTAAGAACTTACTTTCTTTCAAATCACGCATATTCTATAGGAATTTTCTTTTTCTGGCCGGGAAAGTCAATTTTTCCATTGTTTATCAATAATTTGTTAGTAACAAAAAAACTCACAGGAATTCACCTTGGGGACCTCGATATTTAGAATCAACGGGTCAAAAAACAGAGAATCCAGGAAAAAAATGTTCTTTACCTAAAATAAATGCAAAAACCCCCTCAACTTATGGACTCCTCGGAATATGAAAATTTTAAAGGAATTGTATTCCTGATATGACATATTATGAGAAGAATTTTAGAAATCAATAAATGTGTTTCAGTTTTTCTTCAAAATTCTCTTCTAAGAGGGTAAATAGGGAATGAATTATAGAAACTTGCAGAAAGTTTGCAGGTTTCCTCTTTTCAAAATTGAAGATTATTTGGAAGTTTTCCACTGAATTCAACACAATTATAACGTTTTCCACAGAAATGTGAGAAAATTTACGGATTTTTCAAAAATTTCACAGAATTTTCGGTATCTCTTAAATATTCTACGATTTTTGAATAAACAATGGGAAAATAAATAATATGCGACGGTGGAATTTTCCAAATAAACCTGATGTGAATATGTCACGTGACCCCGTAAACTGCACGCTGATTGATTGGATTGAGGACAGTGAAAATAATTTAGAACATTTGAGACATTTTTTTGATTTTTTTTCAACAATTTCACAATATTCTCAAGTTGAAAAAATATTCACAAGAAATGCTGAATGTTATGGAAAGTTTGAAAAATTTCAAATAATTCATGAAAGTTTCAAGTTCATGGAATGCTCGAATAAAATTATGAAAAAGATCAAGAATGAGGAGAAGATACTCTGCTTAGCAAAAGAGCATCAGAATTGTTTATATCATTTTCCCAGTTAAACAATGGAATGCTTTAGTAACGGTGTAAAGGGGAATGAAAGAGGAGGCGGCGACTGAAAAATTTGGGTTATGAGAAATTTTATGATTATTGTTTTGCACTCTGAATAGTATATCCTTCATAATTATGATGAAAATCTTATTCATTTAGCACAGAAAATCAAAATTAGTGAATTGCTTATTGAAATATTGAAAGTGAACAGGTAATGAACCGAAAGGCATCGTTCTCATTAATCTTAACACTCAGTACAATAAGAACGACGATGAATAATTAATTTTGAAACAATTCAAGGAAAAGGAGGAAAGGCATAATGAAAGGGCATCAACGTCGTGGCTGCACTCTGATTGGTTGAAGTGAGAAAGGAGAAAATAATTTTGAAAAATGAGAAATTGGTCTAATTTTTTCAACAATTTTACAAAATCTTTGAGTTACATATAAAAAATTTATAAGATTTCAGAATCTTATGTGAAGTTTGAGAAAATTTAAGGTCATTTATCAAAGTTTATACCAGTGATGGAATCTTTGAATGGAATTATGCCAATGATCAGGAGTAAGGAGAAGATACTCCGAATTAGTGAAAAGGCATCACATTTGGTAACATATTTTTCCCAAAAAAATCATTCAATGTTTTTATAGGGAAGTAAAGGAGCATGAAAGTGGAAAATTCTGGGCTATATGAAATTTCATGCTAATTCACACTCTGAATACAACTCCAATTTTAATTACAATGAAAATAAAAAATTTATCACATCTTATTCAGTGAGCACAGAAATTCAGAAGTAGGGAATCACTTAATGAAATATTAAAATTGAGCAGGTGATGAATCGAGATGCATTGTTTTCATTACTCTTAATATTTAGGACGATAAGAACCCTGATGGATGATTCATTTTTGGAAAAAAAATTGAGAAAAAAATAAGTGAAAAAAGCAATAAAAGGGATCAACGTCGCGGCCGCTTGCGTCCGTGGCGGCGCTAGTGAATGTATATACATGATGAGGTGGAGATGTCCACCGAGTGGCGAGAGCCACACGACTGCTCTAGCGGGCGTGATTGCAACACCTGGGACGTGCGTGTGTTCCTCAGGTGTGTGTGAGAGCGGTGTGATACGTGTCTCAGTGTGGATGTAGCGAGGCGCTACACCCCCCCTCCTCCCCCAAATTTTCGTAAAAATTTGCTATCTCCCTTAGTTTTGGAGATATTTTTGAAAAAACCCAACCCTCACCCACCATTTATAAAAACCCCTCTTTACAAAACCCCTCTCTTTACAAACCCTCCCGTTTTACAGCCCCCCCCCGGGTATTACTACCCTGCTGTTTGCAAAATTCCCCCTCGAAAATTAACAAAATTTTCTCGATTTTAGAAAATCTTTTTTCAAAAATTAACCATATTTTGATTTAAAATGGATTCCAATTTTGATCATTAATTTGAAACGATTTTTTTCTAAAACTTAGCTAATCCCCGTTTTTTCTCTGTGAAGGACAAAAATTATTTTGCAGTGGTTCTTCATTATACGAATTTTTAGTAGGTCTGAAGTAGGTCTGAATCAAGTCGAAAAATCGACTTGAATTAGACTGATATTCCGGTTTGCATTTGTCCAATTCCGACGTGATTCATGCCGTCAATTCGACATGAAACAAGTCGATTTACGGCATAATTTTGTCCGACTTTTCGGTCTGATTCAGACCGATTTTTTTTGTGTAAGTTTTCCCATTTGAGCCTCCTAATTTATCATTTAATCATTGAAATCATAGTTTAGTTACTGTTTGTCAATTGCTCAGTAAAATTGGCTGGTGCCCAACATTATTCATTTATACCTTATCGCCAAACTTTTGTTCCATGAGCCCTGACAGCCGTCAGACCCCGGCCGCTTCAGGTGTGAATTCGTTGGACTTTTCTCTCCCTTCCCATAACATTTTGCAGATTATTCATATGTTCAATGAATAATGTTAACTGTTATTTTTGCTTCGAATTTAGTCATAATCATTTGCGACAAATAACCAAGGATCAGATGCCTAAAACTCTATCCAAGTGCTTCCGGAGTAAAGTAAGCCAAGAAAATTTTGTGTTTAGTTGGTACTGGGAGGTAGAAATTTTTTAAAAATACAAAGAAATGAATAAGACAGCCAAGTCAGGAATGTCGAATGAATTCATAGTGGGCATAGTGCATAATCAGATTTCTATAAGAACAATAGTCTCAAATCGAATAAGAATTAAAAAATAGTAGTACATTACGTCACACGTGCGAAAAAGGAGGAATGTTAAAATGAGTGGAGTAATATTTTCAGGAACAGTTGTAGGACACGGGCAACCAAGCCCGACGAGATGAGCCAAGTCTTCGGCTCGCCTGGTGTCCCGTTGGCTTGGCTCGTCGAGTGGTAGAACACGCACAGTCGAACTACCGACGAGATGAGTCAAGTCTTTGGCTCTGCTGGTGCCTCCTTGGCTTAGCTCGTCGAGTTTATCGCGAGGCTGCGCGTTTTCTACGACCGTCCCTAAAAATATTAACATATGACTTTAACATTCACCCTTTTCTCACTCCTGTAACGTACACTAGTTTCTGAAATTAGTGTTTGGAAAAACTATATATAATTTTTATTACTACTAAACGGAAAATCCTACTAAACCCTGTCGGTATGAGGGGAGGGGAAAACGGACCACCGTGCTTATGTAGGACCTTGTAGAACATTGTAGGTGTTGCGTACTGTAGTTAGCGTTCCGTTCAGGGGATTGATAGAATCGACCAAAAACTAAGAAGAAGTACAATTAAAATCCAATTGAATTTTCTATCAAATTCACTAGGTTTTTCTATGAAATTTGTTCGTCCGTATAAGCATGGAATACACGCGTATAACCTGTAAAATACTCAACTGTTTGAACATTCTCGAATTTAGTTGAGATGAGTAGACCAAAGTTCTCAGCTATACGCGTAGTTACAGGACACCGGATTGGGTGAAAAGGTAAAGACTGTGTCATTTTTCAAACGGTGGCATATAAATGAACCCTAAGCTGTAATGAGCAAGTCAGTTGTTGTAAACAAAAAATGAATCCCATAAACAAAATGTCAGTAACAGTTGCAAAAAGTGCTACTTTATGCACAAAAATCTGTCAACGAAGAGGGACTTTTCAAGCACGTGTTTCAAGAAAATTCTCTATAAAATAAAAAATTAGTAGAAGTTGGACCAACGTCCGTGGCGCGGATCAGAAGATGGAAGATTACAGTAGCTGTTGTAGTCGCACTCGTTACCGTCATATTTCCCTTCATATTGATTTTCTGTCGCCCGACCGATACCCCCACTCTATTATAGTATGCCCATGGGCCCCGGAGTAAACACTCAAACGTTATCTTGGAGGAGGCATTGTCTTTCAATCTCAGGAAATCCAAAAAATAAAATACTGCAAATGTGAATTTTCGATCATGAAATTTAGTTCCTTCTAGACTGTCATGGAAAGAGCTTCTAGTTTCTTTGGGATAAGGGAATGAGATAATGAATCGCAGTAAAAAAATAACAGCAAGATTCCCAACGAAAAGTGAAAAAAAAGAAACAAAGTGAATCTTACAACTAAAACTTGAAGACGAAAACCACTTTGATAAGAAATAAGTAGATTATGGGTTCCATGTCTAATTTTCACAAAACAATTTAAACACGTCATTTCAACACATGACAAATCAACATAAACAAACTGAATAAATACAAATTCAAAATTAACAAAATGATCACATCATAATGTCATCGCACAAAATCTTCGTCACATAACAAAATGATAATTATGCATAATGAACACAATTATAAAAAAAAACATGATTAATTAATGAACACAATTATAACAAATTATTAAAAAAAGCTCACAAATATTTTACAAAAATCTGTAATGCCCATAAAGCGCTAAAATAAGTCAAATTATTTTCCATTCATTCAAAACCACATCAGAAATCAATATATCGATTAGAAAAATGAACAAACCGAAATGAACCGAAAGAGTATCGAAACAGCTCGGGATTAAAATACCATCAGTACGTGAAACATAGTTATTGAGGATACACGGCTACAAAAATGCCGCTCCCTTTCGTGCTAAGCCAGAGAGGACAATATATCGAGACTACGCGAGGCACGCCTAAAAACTGTTGTATCGACTAATGATGAAGATATTGATGTGATCGATTATTTGAGAGGTTTCGCACACAGTATCAAACTATAAAAAATAGTTTAAGAAATTGTGGCTCAAAAAATTATCTCAGGCACTTTTTTAAGTGTTTCATATAGATAAAAATATTTACATACAGATAAAAAAAATGTATGTATTATACTAAAAAATTACATTCAATAAAAAATGTTGAAAAAGTTGAATGATGAAATGATGTCAACATGAAATGACCATATACGAAAATGAAAATGATAAAATAATATTGAGATAAAAAAAAAGGTGAAATTATAAATGATGAATTGACGTGATAAAATAATGAATGTTTAAATTGTTGTGTGATATTTAGACGACACGTCTAACCAGATTACGCACCAAGCAAAACCGAGAGCGGTAAACACGCCCTCGGCTTCGCCTCCAGTAGCAGGGACTGAAAACGCGCTTTCGTTTTCGTTTCGTTTTTAGATCGGAAACGAAACGAAATAATAACGTTAGTTCCGAAAACGAAAGTAAAAACGAAAGTCGACTAACGTTAGTGCCACAAACGAAACTAAGAAACGAAAGTCGACTAACGTTATTGCCAGAAATATGAAGCGGAAATTCTGACTGCGCATTTTACGTGTCGTTCGTTCGGATAGTAGAGAGGGAAGGATTTTTTTTTTGAAAATAATTTTATGAATTACTGATCAAGAAATAATAAATTTAACAGCAATGAACATCCCATCAGTAACATAAATTTTATTTAGTACAGTGATCTTATATTTTTCCATTTCATTTTCAGCAGTCGAACGCTAGTAATTAGTCTGACTTTGTATAATTTTTATACTTTTTTTGAAGAGGGGTGGGGGAGGGGGGATGACNACGTTATTGCCAGAAATATGAAGCGGAAATTCTGACTGCGCATTTTACGCGGCGTTCGTCCGGATAGTAGAGAGGGAAGGATTTTTTTTCGAAAATAATTTTACGAATTACTGATCAAGAAATAATAAATTTAACAGCAATGAACATCCCATCAGTAACATAAATTTTATTTAGTACAATGATCTTATATTTTTCCATTTCATTTTCAGCAGTCGAACGCTAGTAATTAGTCTGACTTTGTATAATTTTTATACTTTTTTTGAAGAGGGGTGGGGGAGGGGGGATGACAGAATTTAATTCACATTCGAATTTTCTAAATTTTTGCATATTTGCAAGAATTGGCTGCCGCATGATTATTTACCAAGAAAATCGAAATAAAACGGTGAAAATGAAATATCGGTAGGGTGATAATAGCAATGAAATATTTTTTTATTGATACGATAATCCCTATAAAATTCGTAATTTTCGAAATTTGAAGTTTCAACGGTATCAGTAGACATCAAACTTGGAAATTATTTAAACACAGCTTGAAACATTTGTTTTTCCCCTCATGCACATAGGAAGTCAAATTCTTGTAAATTTCAATCAAAACCAAAGTCAAATTTTATCAAAATTTGTCGTAAATGTTTGTCACCATAGTTTGTCCAAAAATAATGTTATTGTAACTCATGATTTATGATAAAATGCGCAATGGATTATTTATCAGGCCAATATACAAGATGTGGTACATATATATCATATTTTACCTAACATTCAGACAAAATTCTGTAAATTTTAATGCAATTTGCGAGAAAAAAAAATATTGAATTTTCTGAATTTTATGAGAGTTTTACTTCCATTCAGCGGTGAAGATGAGAATGATAATTGACCACGCAAATTTAAAAAATCATTTGTCGCATATCATCTCAAAATGCAAAGAAGGTACATGGATTTTCGGTAAGAACTGCTTTTTGTAGATCTCGTTATGCCCTACAAGAAAGATTTTGGTAAAAAAAAACAAGATTTCCCACTGATTTCGAGATATTTTCAGAAAATTTTCCACCAATTCATTTTGGAGATTATATTTTTATAAATATCTGTGAATATCAATGTATCGAACGATTCTATTGGGATTTTTTGCAGATCTCATTTAGCAATATAAAAAGAGTTATTACAAAAATGTTGGAATTTTTTTTTAATAATGAGAGACTTTCAAAAAAATAATTTTTTTATGACCCCATTCTTTTCTCGATAAATTCGACCGCCCTATTAGTGAGACCACTCTAATTGAAAATGTTTTTCAGCTAGAGAATTTCGCGAATTTTGCAATAACAACATAAAAATGGAAAAAAGTTTGGACACCTACTTCAAACAAGCAATTGAATTCTCACACCTAAAAAAATCGTACCTCAAGTGAAGTCTTACGATCTTAATTCAAGACTTACAAATGTCTTAACTTGAGACATACGAATGTCTCAAATTGAGATTTATAATACTTCACTCAAGTATTATAAGTCTCAACTTGAGACATACGAATGTCTCAAATTGAGATTTATAATACTCCACTCAAGTATTATAAGTCTCAACTTGAGACATACGAATGCCTCAGAGTGAGAGTTATAATACTTAACTTAAGTATTATAAGTCTCAACTTGGAGCATCGAATGTCTCAAGTTAAGTCTTAACTTAAGGCATTGTATGTCTCAAGTTAAGAGTTATAATACTTAAGTTAAGTATTATAAGTCTCAATTTGGGATATACGAATGTCTCAAGTTAAGTATTATAAGTCTTAACTTGAGGCATTCTATGTCTCAAATTGAGACTTATAATACTTAAGTTAAGTACTATAAATCTCAATTTGAGGCATACGAATGTCTCAAGTTGAGATCTTCGAATGTCTTAATTCGAGTTATTCAGAATCTTAAATCAAGTTTTTTTTGTGTATTTTTACGTTTTTTCAAAAACTTAAGAAATTTTGCTTGAAAGATGCAATTATAACGCACACAGAATAAATTTTCAAATCCTGTACTTGGATGTACTCAAGCATTTCTGAGTTCTTTGTGTTATTGGTCTTTTCCCATTTTTGGAGATTGCTATATGGTAGCTGATCTATTCATCAAATGCTAACGGTTGAATTTATTTATTTTCAGTCGTTGGAATATAGAGGAATTATATGTATCAATATTATTATTCATTTATCGATATTCATCACCCAATGAGACGGTGATTTGACTTCTTTATTCTTCTTCCAATGAGAATTCAAGGTGACGCCCATATGGTTGAATGAAATAATAAGTAGTTTGTCGTAGAAAAAATCCAAAACAGAGAAGAATTGAGTTTTTTAGCTTCGTAGGGGGAATTACAGTAGAAATGAAATTTTCCTCGTTAACGAAACGAAAAATCACTTCTATTCTCCTCAAGAAAGATAATATATTCCAAGTATATTCCAGACTAAAAAAGACTAAAAAGTGAACATTGGCCTCACATATCAAAAAAAAGAATAGAACATTCTGTTTTTTCTACGATGTTTTCTGATATGAAGAGTTAAATGAGAGAAACAACAGGGCAAGTTCTCGGAAGATGAAGGGGTTCTAAGAGTCAGATACGAAATGTAATCGAACTGAAAGTTAAACTAACTCTAGGCCAAATAACATGTAACAGTATCGAGGGAAACAGATAGAGTGCTGGAACGAATCAATCAGTTAAGAACTTGTGAAAAATACAGACACTTATGATTCTTTGTTTGTTGGTAATGGCAGTTCATAGATGGAACTCATAGAAGTGTTTACAAATAAGAAATTGGTGGAATATAATAAAGGTTGCGGGATATTAAAGAAAAAATTCTTGTGTTATGTAATAAATGTGATATATTATAACAAGTCAGTAAATAGCACAACCCATCATAAATGCTGACGAAATGAGTAAACAAGCAGGGGTAGAAGCCATTTGGATGTCACTTTGTGTATCAAATCTTTTTATTTTTCCTTCATTTCTACCAATTTCATTGGTAGTGAGCTTCCGAATGAATCCGTTGCAATTCTTCATACAATGTTGTTATGAGAGGGAGATTCTGTCTAAATCCGAACTTGATATGTCGTTTTTTGCAATAAATACAGTGAAAAACAAGGAGTTTTTCGAGAAAAAAAAACGAGAATCTCTTAAGAAATTTATGTAAACTTCTCTATATGTTTCGGCGAGCGTAGATAGGAAGAATCGAGCTCATTTTGAATGATTGTGAGAGAAGGAATCGAGACGAATATTTTTGAAGTAAGAAAATTTGAATCGATTAATTTGTTTCTGAAATATTCAATAGAATAGATTTCGATACAAACACGAATATCTCAGGAATCATCCATCCGATTCACCTCATCTTCGAACTCGATCATTTCACTACTAAGAGGAAACGTTGTGCCAAATTTCAAGTTAAAATATCGATTTTTAGAGAAGCTAGCGTGCGAACAATTTTTTTTTGCAAAAAACAGAAAAATGCAAATATCTCTAAAATTTATTATGAACGGATTTACATGTTTTGAATAATTGTGATAGAAGACGTTGAGACAAGTATTTTAGAAGAAAGATATTTGAAATCGGTCAATACCTTTTTGAGATATCCAATGAAATAGATTTAGATACAAACGCAAATATCTCAGGAACTATTGATCCAATTCAGTTCATCTTTAAACTCAATGATTTTACTACTGAGAGAAAACTTTGTGCGAAATTTTAAGTTAATATATCACTTTTTAAAGAAGCTAGCGTGCGAACAATTATTTTTTGCAAAAAACAGAAAAATGCCAATATCTCGAAAACTTGTTATGAACGGGTATACATGTTTTGGATGATTCTGATAGAAGACATCAACACGAGTATTTTGAAAGAAATAAAATTGAAATCGGTTGGATAGTTTTCGAGATATTTGCGAAAAACCATTTCAAAACAAGTGGCGATTTCTCAGAAACGGCTGAATCGACTGAGCTGAAATTTGGCACAGACTTAGAGGCTATTAGTATCTATACTAATCTATACTAATCTCACGAAATTTTGGATTCTTTGGAATAAGTTTAGCCTTTTTTTCCTCCAATTTTCGAAAAAGTGACCACCAACTGACCATGCGCACAGACGGACGCCGTGCTCAAATTTTTTATTTTGACGTTTCAGACCATTCTACATCATTTCCACGTAAAATTGGAGGTTCGAGAAAATCGACCGATTGCAATGCTTCCATTCGGAAGCAAAAAATCGAAAAATTTGTCATCTTGTTTCACTCATAACCACAGAAAGGATGGCCTATACGGTCGAGGATGATGAGAGTTCCCACAACGTGAAGTTAACATGCAATGCCCCATAGATATTTTATTTTTCGAATATATTTTTCTTGTCATTTTTTCTATTATTACTATTTTTTTCACAAGATTTCTTATATCTAGTTATCTCTAGATATTGTGTGAAATAAAAAATGAGCTTAATAGAAGGAAATAAAACCTTATCAGTCAACTCATAAAGTTATTTAATGGATTAAAATATCTCGAATTCATTCCAGGAGCAAGAATAAATTAAAATCAATTCACATAAAGTTATAGAGCGAAAAACAAAATGGTCAATGAGTTGAATTTTCAAAGGATCTGACTCTCAGAATATAGTTTACGCCGACGATAGATTTTATCCTGGAATTTCTTTAGTTAACAGGGTTTGCTGCACCCGGGCCTAAGATTAATAGATATATAACGATCGTAAATTATATGAATAAATCATTATTCGAATGAACAAATAATATATATTTAATGAATTTAATTTTCTTCCACGAGAAAACAGGCGAAAAAAATGCAATATTGAAAATAATTTACCGGTAAGTAAAAATTTCCGTCGGAAAATTTCCATCATGAGCTTTTATTCGAGAAGGAACTATCGAGTTTCGTTTTTCGGCACTAACGTTAGTCGACATTCGTTTTTGAGTTTCGTTTGTGGCACTAACGTTAGTCGACTTTCGTTTTTACTTTCGTTTCGTTTTTACTTTCGTTTTTGGTAACGAAACGCAAAAAACGCAGTTTCATTTCGATACCGACTAACGTTTGTGGTCCCTGCGTTAAAGTCAATAAAACGTAAATTAAATGCTTAATATTTTCATTTGACGGCTATGATTTCTCAGAAAGCTCACTCCGCGTGAGCGCGTAGTGGGGGAACGAAATACAGCCGCATTCTCCAAATTCACTTCCCCTATTCCTCCATGAATGCGACGATGACGGGAGTCTACGGTAATATTATCAACAGAAAATACGCTTTTCTTAGGTTTGTCCCCATGTGTTTCATGGATAATGTTTATAATAGTCCTCAGCTATTGAAAAAAATGTTAACTAGTTGTACTACACAGTTTAGGAGATAAAAAATTATGAAATGCAGCCTTCTAACACACGAGGCATAGGCTAAACGGGGGTTATGGATCCCCCCGAACTCGATTTGTCCATCTTATGAAGAAATGGTTCTTATAATGTTCTTACAAAACTAATGGGTGATAAATTGAAATTTTGTACTATATAGTTACTGCGATATTCAACTATAAAAAATGAAAATTTCGTGATAGCATTCCTTATTTGATTCGAAAAATTAATTACAAATAATTTTTCATTTGATTCGAACAGTTATCGTTATCTGCATCGGCAACGCATGAGAATCGAAAAACTCACGCGAATGCAATAAATGAAGTTATTTCCAATTTTTTCCGGAAATCTATAAGGGCTAAATTTTGATTCGTATCGCTTTTATTTTCACCGCTTACCTGTATGACTGCAGTAGTTGCTGGGAAAGATCACTGATCTATATAATAACTATATAGCAGATAGGCCTTCTGGCTGCGTACCCTGCGTTGAAGGTGGGCCATCTTAGTAGGCAAAAATCCGCGCATGCGTGTACGGAGGTTCCAGCTGGAAATATCTCTTGTGGTGTAGAATGAATTTAATGTTATATTTTTATACATAATCGGATTTTTAAAGATAGGGAGATGTTGTTATTGTAATAGTATTCAGACAAATAATGTGGACGAACATTTCACAAGTAAGTGGATTGGAAATTTATTCAGATAATGCTCATAGAAGGCATCAATTTTAGGTTATGTTTATTAACTGATAATTAATGTGTCTAAACAAAAATCCTCGATTTCAAAATTATTTTCTATAATGTTCAATAGAAAGTATAATACTAGGGAATGGATAAGTCAGCGTAGCAGTTTGTATAATTTGCATTATTTCTCCGCCTATTATACCTTGCTTTCAGGTTTCCAGAAGATCAATTTCTGGCAGCGCTATGTATCGAAAACATACCATTGTCTGACTGGAAGCCAAGTAAAAGGAGCTTAATTTGTTCAGAACATTTCACAGATGATTGATTTGACAAGAGTCAATTTTGAGTACGCCTCAAGCTCACAAGTATCCCATCACGTTTTGGAGATTCTCCAACAGCCTGTGTTAGCTGCAAACGCAAATCTTCGCGACATTCCACTCACTCGTTTTTCATGTATGTTATTCAAATTTTTACACATAGTTGTGCAGATATCCACCAAATTCGACATTTCACATGTCATTTTTTTGGTAGATTTCCTTTGGATAAACCGGACCTCTTGAATAAATGGCTGAAGGATATTAATATATCAGACTGGATGCCTTCTGTTACCAGGCGTTTATGCTCCAGTCATTTTGAGCAGTCCTGTCTGAGAAAAGTCAAAGGAAAATACTGGAGTTTGAAAGAAGATAGTGTTCCAATAATATTCCACCCTAATATATGTCAGTCTCTGAATGACAATCCACGTGAAGAGCAAGGGATAACAGTATCCCCAATAACACGGGGAATTGGTAAAATTATATACAAGTCCTAGACCGTTTTGTTATTTCGCAGGTCTCTCACTTTCTAAAGAAAATCCGATACTTGTCCTTCGAGCTCCAACTAGGTCCTCACCAGCGCGTCAGGTGTTGAGGAGTATCTCCGTCAATAATTCAGTTGGAACCAGTGATTCAAGGAATTCTCATAAGATAATCCCCTACATGACTGATGAATCTACTGGACGCAGATCATCAAAAGGTTCTGATCACACACAATCACAACAAGGAACAATGAATGACACTGAGAATTTCCAAGGATCAATCGTCAATTTTGACGGCCAAGGGGTACTTTCCATTGTACAGCCTAACATGAATCCCATCGAGTTTACTCCACAAGGAAATCATCAAGCTCCACTTGACTCTGGAAATGGTGAATTTCCAAGTACTGTAGGATACCTCAATTCATCGACACGTACGTTTTGATCAATGGAGCGCATGTACTTTTCAGAATCATTCCTTGTGTTGAATTATCTTACCCGTTCTGATTTGTGACTTTAGATTCATCCCCAACCTGTAAATCAAAAGCCGTGGCTATTTGCACCGTGGGTGTGACACGCATGCGTCTCACACGCATGCATTTCTCATGCATGCGTCTTACACGCATGGGTCTCACAGGCATGCGTCTTACACGCATGCGTCTCACACGCATGCGTCTCACACACATGCGTCTCACACGTGCGTCTCACACGCAGGCGTATTACACGTAGGGAATTTCGGAGTTTGGCGGGTCACACGCGGGGATTCCGGGGTTTGACGTGTCACACGCAGAAGGGGAAAAGTGGTTCAGCGTGTCACAGGCAGAAGGGGAATAGTGGTTCAGCGTGTCACACCCAGAAGGGAAAAGTGGTTCAGCGTGTCACACGCAGAAGGGGAAAAGTATTTTGGCGTGTCACACGGAGAAGGGGAAAAGGGGTTTGGCGTGTCACACGTTGAAGGGGAATAGTCATCTGATGTATCACACGCAGAAGGAGAATAGTGCTTTGGCGTGTTACACGCAGAACGGGAATAGTGGCTTAGCGTGTCACACGCAGAAGAGGCATAGTGATTTGGCATGTCACACGGATAACGGGAAAAGTGATCCGGCGTATCACACGCAGAAAGGGAATAGTCATCTGACGTGTCACAGGCAGAAGGGGAAAAGTGTTTCAGCGTGTCACACGCAAAAGAGGAAACATGGTTCAGCGTGTCACACGCAGAAGGGGAAAAGTGTTTTGGCGTGTCATACACAGAAGGGGAAAAGTGGTTCAGCGCGTCGCACGCACAAGGGGAAAATTGGTTCAGCGTGTCACACGCAGAAAGGGAAAAGTGGTTCAGCGTGTCACACGCAGAAGGAGAAAACTGTTTTGGCGTGTCACACGCAGAAGGGGAAAAGTGGTTCAGCGTGTCACACGCAGAAGGAGAAAACTGTTTTGGCGTGTCACACGCAGAAGGGGAAAACTGTTTTGGCATGTCACACACAGAAGAGGAAAAGTGGTTCAGCGTGGCACACGCAGAAGGGGAAAAGTTTTTGGCGTGTCACACGCAGAAGGGGAAAAGTGGTTCAGCGTGTCACACGCAGTAAGGGAAAAGTGGTTCGGCGTGTCACACGCCGAGGGGGAAAAGTGGTTCAGCGTGTCACACGCAGAAGGGAAAAAGTGATTCAACGTGTCACACGCAGAAGAGACACGTCAATTCACTATTCCTCTTCTGCGTGTGACACGCTGAACCACTATATTCCACTTCTGCGTGTGACACGCTGAACCACTATTCCCCTTCTGCGTGTGATACGCTGCAGCACTATTTCCCTTCTGCGTATGACACGCTAAACCACTATTCCCCTTCTGCGTGTGACACGCTAAACCACTATTCCCCTCCTGGGTGTGACACGCCGGATCACGTTTCCCCTTCTGTGTGTAACACGCTCAACCACTTTTCCCCTTCTGTGTGTGACACGCCAAAACACTTTTCCTCTTCTGCGTGTGACACGCCAAAACACTTTTCCCCTCCTGCGTGTGACACGCCAAAACACTTTTCCCCTCCTGCGCGTGATACGCTGAACGCCTTTTCCTCTTCCGCGTACGCCACGCTGAACCACTTTTCCCCTTCTGCGTGTGACACGTCGAACTACTTTTCCCCTTCTGAGTGTGGCACGCTGAACCAGTATTCCCCTTCTGCGTGTGACACGCTGAACCACTTTTCCCCTTCTGCGTGTGACACGCTGAAAAACTATTCCCCTTCTGCGTATAACACCCTGAGCCACTTCTCCCCTTCTGCGTGTAACACCCTGAACCACTTTTCCCTTACTGCGTGTGACAAAATGAAGCACTATTCCCCTTCTGCGTGTGACACGCTAAACCACTATTGCCCTTCTGCGTGTGACACGCTCAACCACTATTCCCCTTCTGCGTGTGACATACTGAACCACTTTTTCCCTTTTGCGTGTGACACGCTGAAGCACTATTCCCCTTCTGCGTGTGACATGCTAAACCACTATTCCCCTTCTGCGTGTGACACGGTAAACAACTATTCCCCTCCTGCGTGTGACACGCTAAACAACTATTCGCCTCCTGCGTGTGACACGCCGAATCACTTTTCCCCTTCTGTGTGTGACACGCTGAACCACTTTTCCCTTTCTGTGTGACACGCCAAAACACTTTTCCTCTTCTACGTGTGACAGGCCAAAACACTTTTCCTCTTCTGCGTGTGACACGCCAAAATAGTTTTCTCCTTCTGTGTGTGACACGCTGAACCACTTTTCCCCTTCTGCGTGTGACACGCTGAACCACTTTTCCCCTTCTGCGTGTGACACGCCAAAATAGTTTTCTCCTTCTGTGTGTGACACGCTGAACCACTTTTCCCCTTCTGCGTGTGACACGCTGCACCACTTTTTCCCTTCTGCGTGTGACACGCCAAACCTCGGAATTCCCTGCGTGTGTCCCGCGAAACCCCGAAATTCCCGGCGTCTCATACGCATGCCCCTCTCACACTTTTCCCCTTCTGTGTGTGATACGCCAAAACACTTTTCCTCTTCTGCGTGTGACACGCTGAACCCCTTTTCCCCTTCGGCGTGTGACACGCCAAAACAGTTTTCTCCTTCTGCGTGTGACACGCTGAACCATCTTTCCCTTTCTGCGTGTGACATGCTGAACCAATTTTCCCCTTCTGCGTGTGACACGCAAGAACACCTTTCCCCTTCTACGTATGACACGCCAAAACACTTTTCCCCTTCTGCATGTGACACGCTGAACCACTTTTCCCCTTCTGCGTGTGACACGTTAAACCACTATTCCCCTTCTGCATGTAACACCCTGAACCACTTTTCCCCTTCTGTGTGTAACACGCTGAACTACTATTCCCCTTCTGCTTGTGACACGCTGAACCACTTTTCCACTTCTGCGTGTGACACGCTGAACCACTTTTCCCCTTCTGTGTGTGACACGCTGAACCACCATTCCGTTTCTGCGTGTGACACGCTGAACCACTTTTCCGCTTCTGCGTGTGACACGCTGAACCACTTTTCCGCTTCTGCGTGTGACACGCTGAACCACTTTTCCCCTTCTGCGTGTGACACGCCAAACCCCGTAATTCGTTGCGTGTGACCCGCCAAATCCCGAAATTCCCTGCGTGTGACACGCACGGTGCAAATAGCCACGGCCTTAATCAAATCCGATAACCCTTATTCCATTTCATATATCTTATTGTATTTAATAATATCCAGTCAATGATATCTTGCAAATGTCTGATGATGGAGAAAGATATCGAAATAGATTCTTTACTGAATATTTCCATACATGCAACAAAATTTGTCGAGATTTCGTCTTGAGTTCTCGAGATACTCCGTTACTGAATACACTAAAGAAAAAAAAAATTGTTTCAGCTGAGGATTTGATAGAAGCGACAACATCTATGCGATTCGATTCTCCAACAGCATCTCCAGGTTCAAAATATCGACGAATTGTAGACCACGATCACCGTTATGACAGCTCGCCCACAGCATTGCGTCGTCGACTCTTCGAGTGCGAGAAAAAATTGAAAGAAAACGATAAAATCATAAAATTAGAGAGGAGAACATCTATTCGATTACGAAACAAAACGGCCTCGTTTCGAAATATAATTGATGAGCTCCGTAATGCTCGTAAAGTTTCTGAATCATATTTTAGATTCTTAGAGACGATTTCTGATGAAGGTGTTCATGAATTCCTGGAACGTGTATTTAAAAATGGTGAGTCTGAATCGATCTCAAGAATGCAATACCCTGCGGCCCTTCGGAGTTTCCCGTTAACCCTCTTTCTATTCACCAAAAGCCTATAACTTTGTACGCGAAAAAATGAATTCAGCTCTGCCAGCACCAGGCACTTTACGTTCATGGTACAATTCGATTGACGGAGAAGCCGGATTTACAAGTGAGAGTTTTGAGGCGTTATCACTCAAGGTGCAGAAAGCAAAAGAACGAAATGGACAAAAACCCTGTTCATTAGTTATCGATGAGACGGGCATTAAAAAAGGAACTTAGCGCAGTAAAGATGGCAGAGTTTATGGTCATGTTGACTTTGGCGCTAATCTAGGGTCAAATGATGGATCAGAAGAAGCAAAAAACGCTCTCGTGTTTATGGTTGTCGGGCTGGACAGCAATTGGAAATTGCCTATCAGTCATTTTCTTATCAATGGAATTTTAGCAGAAACATCTAAGCAATTAATAAACAGCGCGTTAATTTAATTACATGAGGTGGGGATTGAAGTTGTTTCATTAATTCTTGATGGAACGAGTGAAAATTTGGCGTCAGTTGAATTGTTAGGGGCTGATTTTTCATCTCAAGAAATCAAGCCCTACTTCTTTCGTCCTATAACATTGAAACGTATATACGTTATCTTCGACGCCTGCCATATGTTGAAGCTTATCAGGAACACGTTTGGGGATTGGAAAATTCTAATTGATAATAAGGGGAGGAAAATTGAATGGTATTACATTATCTAATTAGCTCAATTACAAGAGAATGAAGGTTTACATGCGGGTAATAAATTGCGTCTAAGGCATATTGATTACTATAAAATGGAAATTAAAGTTAATTAGGCAGCTCAGACATTAAGTCAGAGGATTGCTGACACTCTACAATTCTGTCTAAATGATCTCAAATTGCCAGAGTTCAAAGGCTGTGAAGCTACTATCGTGTTTATACATAATGTTGATGTTTCATTTAATTTTCTTAATTCTCGCAATCCTTACGGTCAAGGCTACAAAGCACCCTTGAAACTGGGAAATGAACATGTATAGAAATCCCGGGTCGAACCCCTCCTCACGTACATTTCAACACTGCAAAACGCAAACAGTGAATTGATTTTCAAAATAAGACGTAAAATGGATTTTTTAGGGATATATTCCGCTGCTCTAGCTGTGATAAATATTTATAATGAGTATGTCAAAGCACCAAATTCTCAACTAAAATATTTATTAACTTATAAACTTAGTCAAGATCATCTGGAATTATTCTTTTGTGCTGTTCGGGCTCGTAGCGGTTGGTGTCCGAATCCTACCGCTATGCAATTTAGAGCGTCTTATAAAAGACTATTAATTCACCCTGAAATAAAAGGTATCAATGGAAATGCAATGATGCAAGACAGTACGAACATTCTTACGGTGAGCTCAGGCGTTTAAAAGAAAACACGTTTAGATAGATACGATCCTGATGTTTATGATGCAATGATTAATTTACGCGTATCTCAAAAATATGATATAGTGGATAGTCTTCCCGATGGAAAAGGTGATATTCAAGCGATTCGGTATCTGCTGCCACAATGGATGAGTAGCTTTTCGAGAAATTCTGTTGCTTACAGATGTGGTAGCGTAGTACGTAATGTTTGGACGCAGGTGAAATGTGAAATATGTCGTAGAGCGCTCACGTGCTGTGATATTGAACAATGTGTTCAGACTGACATTGATCAGAGATTTTCGAATGATGCAGAAGATTTGTCGTATAAAATCGCGTTGAGGTTGATTATGACTATAACTCAGGGGAATTTAATTCTCCTATCGTTGGGCACTTATCAATTAGCCTTAGCGACAGAAAAGTCTTTCAGAAGGGCTATTAATTGCAACAATGGTCAAGTCCCAATAGAACCTCAATTTGGTGCTATGCTTTGCTCAAAAGTGTTAAAGAACATGGTGGTGGACTCTTGAAAGGATCTCTTTCCTGATTTAAATACTCATATATTTGATGATTCTGTTGAACAACTTACTGGACACGTCTTTTCATTAAACAAAGCGATCATTAAAGAATACGTAGAAGTAAGAATGAACTCATGAACCAAAATCTGCACCAGTTGTCAAACTGGACGTGATGTTAGACACTATAAGAAACGAGAAATGATATGGTTACATATTTAAAAATTTTGCATGACTAGATGTATCACGATTAGTTCGTATAATCTAAAAAATGTACGATTCCCCACACTCATGTTTTGAGATTGACATTTTTTCAGATTTCTATTTCCTGGAAAAATAAAAAGAAATCCTCTGACTATCTGTTCTAAATTATTTTCCTTTACATTTCACTGAGTTTTAATCCTCGTCAATATTGCATGCATTTTTTGCAACGAATTTTTGCAACGAAAAATTACCATTAATTGATTTCCCAGGTGACTGTCATGCAGCCATGCCCGAGGAAAATACTATTTCGATAGCAGGAAGTGATGACATCATCTTTTTAGAATGGAATCCAAGAAAAAACTAATTTTCAAATATTAAGGTCAATTTTTGTGCCTTCTTACCTCATCGAAAATTGGCAAACTCACGGGCCAACGATTTCAAATAGGGGAGGATGGGGCAAAACGGTCCCCCTTCAATCGTCAATATTTTCCGATTCAATAATCCGATTGGGATGAGTTAGAGCTCGTTTTGAAGAATGAAAAATTATCTTCAAAATGAAGTTGAAACTGGGAATTTTCACAATGTCATTCACAAGTTATTGACAATTGAAGGGGGGCCGTTTTGCCCCACCCTCCCCTATCTTTGAGAGATGGAAGATAAAGCTACCGCCGTCAGAGGATCGCATTTATAAAAATGATGGTAATAGGAGAGAAGAGTGTAAATCTTGCTTCGCCTCGCCAAGGGAGAGCGGAATATTCCATTGGCTGCGAAAATAACATTAATTGTACATATAATTTTTTTCTTCAATATTTCAAATTCTGCTCTTAGAATTGTAAATAATAAAGACATTGTGAAGTTTCCGGAAAAATAGGATCCAATGGAACTTAGATGAAATCTTCAATATTCAACTGTTAATGTAGGAAATAATTTAGACGAAGAAAAAAGGTGCAAATGCTTGGATATCCTCGATGAATTTTCATTCATTTAAAGGTAAATTGTGTGAACGATGTTTTTAACAATTTTCCCATGGAATTGTACATTCAATTTTCTACTAGACCTTTCTAACAATTCGCTAGAAATTCGGGCTATTCAATTTATTTTTAAACTTATAAATTCTATCATCAACTCATACATGAAACTAATTTCTATTTAGAGAGAACAATGTAGTTTAATAAACGTCATACTAATAATCGAGTATTATTCTTCGATATTTCACCTCTCATCCAATCCTTTCCCTTAATTATTCACTCTTAACGTGAAAAAACTGAAGTTCCTTTTCATCTCATTAGAAAATCCCGCGCACAGTCGCAAATTGCCTTCTAAAATGGCGTCCGTCCAATTGGGGCTATTTCTGGGGCTTGCCAGCATAGGCCGTCTGGTATCCAGTTATTATATACATCAGTGGGAAAGATACGTTCATGAGTGTGCGGTGGTCGGGGGGGGGCACGGATGCGTCCGTGTCTGTTGCAAATAGCCACACCATTGTTCCGGAAGTACCTACTGTATTTGGAATCAGAATCTCATTTGTTTCTCTGCACACGCACTCCAAAGGAAAAATAGGCGCCTGTTGCAGAGAACTCAATCAAGAGTTGAGCGTACAATCGACCAAATAAGTTCTGTCTGACCTGAAAATGGTTCCACAGTATACGACTAATGGGGTAACCAACCTTAGGTGGAACAGAACTCATGTTGCCGAGTGTATGTATGTGGGTAAATCAGCGCCAGCAAAAAAATGCAGCTAATTTTTTGAAATTTTTTAAATTACATTCTTTGATATATTTCGATGCTCTGTGTGGAGTTGCAGATTGCTGAGGCTAATGGTTCGAATAGAATAAATTATTTTAAAAAACGGAATTTAACCAGTGTTCTTATGGGGAATGCGGAAAAATGCATTGACTGAATGTAGAAATGTAGCCAATGTCACAAAACTTCATCCACGTATGACATATTAATGAATACATCTTCCGTAAAAAAAAATATCGGTTGGATTTGTTTTTTAGTCAAAATTGAAAAAAAAACCGCTAAAAATCCGAATTTATGTGCGCGCAGCTGTGAGTTGCAAAAACGTAGGACTTGCCGATTGGGTGGCGGTAAATGCGGTAAATGCAAAGATGAATAAAGAACCGTTGTGGACTTCGTGCCATCCGGAGATAATTTCCTCGATAGTAAATATCAATGTAATTCATGAAAGTTTTGCTCTTTAACATGTTTCCACTTCAGAGAAATCCTTGTTTCTACAGTGATCTCTGTTTGAGGTTAAGCCGAACACAGAGACAACACTTGGCACTGTCACTCATGTGGAAATCATTCGTAACTTCTCACTTCACAGAGAGATCCTGGGATTCTGCCATAGGAAATTATCGTATCGGAGAATCTAGATAGATATTAATACAATTACAATCCTGCGATAGTAAATTATATTAAAATTGCATATAAAAATATTTTGATGCATGTAGGATGTAAAAAAAATAGTTATAAATTTTTTTATTTGATTACAGAAGAATCCAAATAAGGTCATACCATTTAATTAAAGGGAACCGAATTTTCGTGTTCAGGGATTGGTTTTCTGCAGGAATACAATAGATCCCCCTCCGGCTCACCTCCTACATTCCGTCATCGCTTGAACATCGTTACAATGAATATCGCCCCGATTTCATTCCCCATAGATATTGAAATATCTTCATAAATAATGCAGAAATCAACAAACGTTGTAAAACAAAATCTGTACAGTTTTTTCCGAGGAAAATATTTTATTGAAAACTTTTTTGGATATCTGCGGCCGTTTCAGCTGTAAATTGACTTGAACGATCACAAATTCAAGAGAAGCCAAAATTATTATTCGATTCGAATGAAGCGATTGTGGAAATACATAATTCAAATTTTTTTAAATTTCTTTTCGTCAACAATATTGGAGTGCCACTAGCGAATGGGCTACCCATGAAGTACACCATGTTGTAATAAACTGAAGAAAATTTGTCACATTTTCTCAAAATTTTAGAGCAGGTTGGATTTTTTTCAGATTTTAGGTTTAACGAAAAAAACCACTAACGATGGGAACAATCCAAAAAATTAGAGTGCTTTTTTCAGTTAGACAAATCTCATAAAAAATGGTGATCAAAATCTGAGGGGTCGAGGTCGCGGGCTGGTCGAGTTGGCATGGAACACGTCATATTCTAATTTTCAGTTTAAAAATTCCCTAAAAGAAGCACTAGAAGATTAATTCTAAGATTATTCATTGAATATAATTCGTTAATGAATAATTCAAGTGATGAGGACTCAAATTTTTTCAATCCATTTTGATAAAATTGATGATCACTTCATTCAATCTCTCAATTGACAATCTATTCTGTTTTTTCGAAGATTTTATTTCGAAATCTTGTATAAATTACAAGATCGGGTGAGTATTAAATCATCAACTTCTCGATCCGAAGGGAGGAAGTTATTGTAATGACGCTGAACATTCATTGTGGAAATTTAACGATTTCTCCATGTTTCATGACGCATAGAAATTCTCCCGAAACTTTTTAAGGACCGGTCTGTAAGCGTGCGTGTGTGTGTATGTGTGATTGTGTGTGTATGTTTGTGTTTTATTCTTCTTCCCGAGGTTTTGGGGCGAAATGTACCTAACCGCACGATAATGGACAGTAACATGGCGGTTACTGTCACACCCTGTGTGGGGCCCTCACCCACTAAAACCACTTGACTCCGGGAATTCGTCGACCCTACTTTCCCTCGCGGCACCACCGTTAAGTATTACTTCACGGAGGAGGTCTCAGCTATTTGCTCTTCCTCTTTGTTTAAGCCTATTGTACGTCCCTTTGTTCTACTAAGATGTTGTGTGAGGGTAGGAGGTTCCAACAAGTTTTGCACCCATTCTGCAGTTTTGCGCTTGCGCTTCTCATTTCTGAGCTCCTTCATGACTTGGGCCGCGAAGTTGCTCGTCGTGTCCCAGGCTGCCTGCGATGACAGCAAAACTTCCATCACGTTCCGAGGCAAGACCCGTCTTCTGAGTGCAGTCTCCCAGGTACTCCGGATCTCGCTGAAGCATGGGCATGTGAAAAACATGTGCTCCGCGTCCTCATCCACTCCTATGCAGGTCGGGCACTCCGGGGAATCCTCATGTTTGAATTTATGAAGATAAAGCCCGGAAGCACCCATGTCCCGACAGCATCTGTGTGAGATAATAATTGACTTCTCTATGGTTGCGATTCAGCCAGACATCCACCTTCGGAATCTGACGTTGAGTCCATCTTCCTTTGGTGGAGTTGTCCCCCTTCAGCTGCTATCGTTTCAAGCTGTTTCTCCTCTCTTCTATCGCCAGTTCTTCGGGAATCAGCGCTTGAGATCTCTTCCGTTGGTACACGGATCTTCGCTCCTCAGCTAGTACCTCTATCGGTAACATTCCTGCGATGACACACACTGCGTCCTCCGACACCGTCTGGGATGTACTCACAGCTCTGAGAGCACTCAGCCAATAGATTGGCGCGATTCTATGCTGTGCTTCTTGCAGCTGGAGTACGTTGGCCCAATTGGGAATACCGTACGTGAGCACCGACGTAACCACTGAAGACAGCAGCGCTCGTCTTCTTTGCTTGGGATCTCCAATGTTAGACATGAGGCGTGATAAGGTGGATCTGACTCCGGACGCCGTGGTACCCACCTGTTCCGCCTGCTGCTTGAAGTTGAGTCGGGCATCGATCATCACCCCCAGGTATCGGATGAACGGATGGGAAGTAATTTCACAAGACCCGACCTGCAGCGTGATCGTCTCGATTTTCTTCCTACTAGTGATCAACACGGCTTCTGTCTTATACTTCGCAAGGTTCAGATCCACTGAGTCCATCCAGTGGCTGAGCATCTCAAACGCCATGTCGAAGATAAGGTTGATCTCCTCCAGGTATTTTCTCACGATGACTAAGGCCACATCATCTGCGAATGCCACGAGTTTAGTCTCCCGCGGCATTTCCAGCTTTAGTAGCCCATCGTACATGATGTTCCACAGTGAGGGAGCCAGTACTTAGCCTTGAGGCACCCCTCCAGTGACTCTATACTGCCCGGAGCCACACTCCGTGTCATACTTGAGTACCCTTCCTGTAAAATAGCTGTCAACCATCCGCCGCAGGTATGCTGGTACGTTGAATTTCGTAAGAGCCTCCATAATACAGTCCCCCCTGGCTGAGTTGAAGGCATTCTTGATGTCCAGAGTCGCAACTAAGCAGTACTTCTTCGTGGCGTTAACCAATCTTGTCCCTGAAATCGCTTCTCTGGCGGTATCGATGACAAGGTTGATGGCTTCTAGTGTGAATCGACCTCTCCGGAAACCATATTGATTTTCGACTAGTAGAGGTTCAACTGCTGCTTCTATTCTTTAGTGGACGATACGCTCGAAAATTTTGCTAGCGGTATCGAGCATATAGAGGGGACGATATGATCAGGCTTCGTCCAGTGGTTTCTTCCCTTTTAGGAGCAATACTAGCCTCTTCCCTAAGACACTCGTTGTAAACGTCCAAGAACTGCTCTGGCATCGTGTGGATAGTTGATTTCAGCGCAACGTTTGGGATTTCATCTAAGCCAGGACCCTTGGTATTCCCCACTCTCTTGCAGGCCTCCATCAACTCTTCTCTAGGGATTTTTGGCACCGTCACTTCCTTTCCTTGTTCAGCAAGCTGGGGAAGTTCCGGTTGTTGCGGGAACAACACCTCTACAATTTTCTTCAGAAGCACAGGACACGATGGCGATGGCATTGGTTGACCTTTAAGCCATGTCATCACCACCTTGTAAGGTCTCCCCCATAGGTCGCTTGCCACCTCGGTAAGAAGCTCGCTCCAGCATTGCTTCTTACTGTACTTTATGGCTTTGCTGAGCATCCGGCGTGCCTTCTTGTATCTCATCTGCAGGTCCCCAAAGTTCGGCTTCTTACGACCACGCTGTGACAACCTTCTGGCTGTATTACACTCCTTCTGTAGGATGACAATACTCTCATTCCACCAATACATCGGTGGATGCCGGTTCGTAGTCCGCTTCCTGGTCATAGTGGCATCGCATGCTTCTGTCACTCTTTTCAAGGTGTTGTGTGCCTTCTCAGTAGCATTATTGCCACTAATCGGGCGACCGTCTAATGCTGCTGCGTAAGAGCTAAGATCGAAGGTGCTCACTCTCCAGCCAATGCCGCTGGTTCTTTTATGCATTCGGGCGGCACTCTGGCGAGTACATGTCTCCCAGCGTATCACCCGGTGACCGCTTGCAGTGTAGATATCCATTACTGTCCATGAGTAGTTCTCCTATGCAAGGTTGCTGCTCACGAATGTAAGGTCCACAATGGAGCTCTTCTCTCCCCTTTTGAAGGTCGGTTCATCACCGCTGTTCAGCAGGACCACGTCTAGGAGTGACGTGGCTTCCAGTACCGCTTGCCCTCTAGGGTTTGTCTCCTTACTTCCCAGTGGACTGCCCAGGCATTGAAGTCCCCGGCTATTGCCACGGGAAGGTGCTGCTTCGCATCATCAGTCAGTATATTTAGGAAGTCCGTGAATTCGTCGATGGAAACGCTCGGCGGGCGTAGCAGCTGTAGAAATGAATTCCATCAACCTTAGCTTTTACGAAGCCTTCTTTTATACTACTGGTGATGCTCTGGAATGGACAATTCCCACAGGCCCAGATTACAGCCTTCCTGCTAGTGTCGGTAATCCAGGATTGGGTGCCAAGATGTCGATATGGCTCCGAGATCATGGCAAGGTCAAGCTTCAGCTCCCACACCGTTTGCATAAGCAAATCGTGTGCGTCCTCACAGTGATTGCGGTTGAGCTGTAGCACCTTGCAGTTCCTCCGTTTATAATCGCCCTTTATTGGTGAGCTTCTGAAATGCCTCCTTGTAGGCTGGGTATCTACTACTATCAGCAATGCGGGCACAATTTTCTAAATCGCCGTTTCCGGTGCACAGGGTACACCGTGGCTCCTTCTTGCAGTCATTAGCCTTGTGCCCATCCTCTGCGCACTTGACGCAGAGCTTCGAACGATCGACTGTGTTTCTACATCTGGTGGTCAGATATCCATAGTGCCAGCACTTAAAGCACTTGACCGGCCTGATCACTCTTCTCACGCGGTAGTTCACCCAACCTATTTTGATCTTCCCATGCTCCCCCAGGATCTTCTTCGCAGCTGCAGCTGCAAGTGTTACTGAGGCAGTTTGAGTTCCTCTATACGCCTCACGTAAGGACTTGACGGCTCCTGGATTGATGTTGTATTGCTCTCCAGCTGCCGCTTTCAGAGCGACGAACACCTCCCCCTTCGTCGCTGCCTCATCGAGGTGCTTGATCTCCAGGTCTTCTTGCGGCTCCTTACTAAGCACTTCAGCCTCATCTTCGAGGAGATCGAAGATGGGTTTGTGTAGCTGGGGGCCCCGTCGATTGCCTTTCTATCACGGATAATGAGCATGTCTCTCGTTGTGGTCCTACGCAGCTTGTCGACGCATTCACACTGTACATTAGGGACGTCCTTCTCCACTCGTGCGAGGATCTCCGAATACTGCTCCTTATTTTTTGGACGGATGATCAATGCGTTAGGTTTGGCCGTTGATTACCATTCCTTCTTCTTCTGGGCTGACTTTTGGAAATTCTACTTGAGCGGACCTTTCCCTCCCTTGTCCTTCACTTCCACCCGATCTGGCGGTTTAGCAGGCAGCTTCGGAGGTGGCACTGTCTTCGTCGCCAATTCCTGCTGCTTGAGCTTCTTCGTATCTCGAGTTTCCGTTCCCGGTCAGCTTTTCAGGCTCCGCTTCCTCCTCTTCGCCTTTTTAATGTCACGCGCGGTTTCCCCCACTTCGGAGTCTTTCACCGTTGTTTCGGAGTCTGCGTGAACGTGGCTCTTGCAACGGGGTCATTTCTGCTCTTCGCGCCGCTTCACTGCGCCGGAGCTTTACGTTTTAATTTCTTTGTGAATGTTTGGCCGACCATGCAAGAATATCTTCAAATCCGTGAAGCACTTCTTGAGCTGCTCCAATTCACGGATTCGATCCTTCTGGAGTTTAGTCTGCGACTCTGCCCTTGTTGTAACATCTGAGGCCATGAAGTCCGCCTTTGAGACATGTGATGGTTGGCTCTTCCCACAATCCATGGAGCCAGCACCGGCCACCGAGGCTTTCACCCGATCGGAACCGATGGCGCGATTTCTCTTCTGAGGACTACCGGCATGGAATAATATCGTGTTCTCATCACTACTCATTATTTCTTCGGGCTGTTAAAGGGGCTCACCCTGAACTTTGGAAGGCTGTTATACGAAGCCCACCCTGCACACCACTTTCTATAGAGCTTGGCTTCTCATTTGGACTGCTTCTTGGTTCAGGATAAGATAAATCCCTTAAGTCCCTCCACCAGCGGCAAGGTCATGCAGTCCCTAGGAGGGGTGTGTGTTTGTGTTTTTTTTTTAACGAGCAAAAAAGCATTTACGCACACGCTTGGGTTTGGAAATTCCCAGAGTGTAGTGCCCGACTCGGTCTGGTCTGGACAGTGTCGACCACAAGCGGCCATGGCTGGTGGGAACCTGGCTTGTATTGGCTCGGCGAATGTGCAACCAATACGGACTAAAAACATACCCCTCTCACCTGCCTCCTACTTCCCCGCGGGACCGCCGCTAGGCATTATAGTACGGAGGAGGATTCAGCCGTAGCTCTTCCTTCTGTTCATCGAAGTCAACGCTTCTATCCTCTCAATTGCACTTCTTCTTGCTCTTGTCTCGGTTTGTCTCTCGTTCAGCCTTGCGTCGGTCTTTTAGGACTTCCGCTACGAAGGTGCTGGTTGCCTCAGAGGCTGCCTCTGATGAAAGCATTGCTTCCCCCAGATTCTCAGGCTAAATCCTCCCTGCGAGTGCAGTTTCAAGAGTGCTGCGGGGCACGTTAAAGCGCGGGCATACGAAGAATACATGCTCCGCATCTTCGGAGACTCCTGTGCAGGCCGGGCATTCCGGCGATTCCTGATATTTAAACATATGAAGATATTGCCGGAAGCACCCGTGTCCCGAGATCATCTGTGTGAGATAGTAGTTTACTTCTGCATGTGTGCGATTGACCCATGCTTCTAATTTTGGGATCAGGCGATGAGTCCATCTCCCATTGGTCGAGACATCCCACAGCAACTGCCATCGATGCAAACTGTTGTTCCTCTCGTCCGTCCTCAGCTCAGCTGCACTTTGCGTTGTTGACCTTTTCTGTCGGTAGAGGCATCGTCGTTCCTCGGTAAGTACTCCTATCGGCAGCATCCCGGCGATGACACACACGGCATCTTCTGACGTGCGAAAGAGTGCGCTAGCAACTCTAAGGGCGCTCAATCGATATAGCGACGCCACCTTCCGTCGTGCGTTGTGTGTGTTTGTGTATGTGTATTTGTATGTGTGTATGTATGTGTATCCGTGTATGTGTTGTGATGTGTTTCGCCCCTCTGTGGACATGAAACGATAATACGCAGCCCTCAGCCACCAACATTCAGAAACCCATGTTAGGCGTCAATACGTTTTCTCTCAAAACGCACAAAAACCGAAATCCGAAATCCACAAAATAAGCCAACGAAGGAACAATTGCCGACAGCTCAGTATATCATCCGCGGAGGCGACTGGGCCTCAAAATGCTGCTGCGAGACTTATCTCTGAAATGACTGGGTTCCAATTACCAAAATAAAATCAGAAATGCGGGGTAACAGAATGGATTTAATGAAATAATTGAAAATCGAAAATCTAATTACAAATGAAATATAATGAATAAAACCCCGCCTTATTCTCGATATTCGAGGCTCGTGATCCTCGAAAATCAACATAAAAAACAAACAAAAAATCAGGCCCGGTTGCGCGCTTCGCGCGCTCCCTCTTTAGGGTATGACCGGTAGGGGTTGGTGGAATTGAATGTGACCCATTACGGGTCGCACCAATAACTTCCCGACCATTTGTTTTTTCTTTCATTAATTTTTTTATTATGTATTTATTCAAGCTTTTTCTCACATTTCTCCGAAGAAATATCCATAGAAGACAAGAAAATCCGTGCGCGTGCTCGCACTCACACACACTCCCATGCACACACATCGCCGTATTCCGCATCGAGAAAAGATGTAATTTATCAGAAAAGTAAAATTGTTTCTTGAATGTATATCGATTTCGAAAAAAGCTAGTGAACTGCTGATTAAACGTCTTCCAGTATTCCATGATTTGTGCGTTATATCAAGATTCATCATTTCTAACAAAAAAAACTTGAAATCGCATCGTTATGCACGGAGAAATGGTCTCGTTTACAAAAAAACGCTAATTTTCGGCTTTTTTCCAAATATTTTTTGGAAAAAACTGGAGAAACGCTGAGACGATCATCTCCATAATCTAATCAGGGTCAAGTCACATACAGCGATTAAAAAAAAAAGTCAAATCGCATCGTTTGTTCAGGAGGAATCGTGGCACAAAATTTTTGTCACAGACGTACGCACACACATACACACATCCGCACATACAGACAGGTACCTGAAAAGGGTCAGAAGTGGTTCCAAAGGTCATGAAACGTGGAGAAATGCTTAAATTTTCACATTCGATTTTCGGGGTCATTACAATAACTTCCTCCCTTCGGGTCGGGAAGTTGATAACAAAACAATAAATAAACGATTAATGACTCGATACAATACAATTCCCGAGCCGCGATGTGTCCAACGATAAAATACTGGTCAAAATTAAAAACAACGCCCAAGAGGGGTCAAATATACCGTAGTCAACAAAGGAAGTGAAACGATAAAATAACTAGTACAATTGCCACTGAGTCAGAATAACCGCGGTGCAGGGATCCACTATTACCCCGAGGTCGAGCGCGTCCACCAGAAGCGGTGAGAATAAGATCTAATGAACATGTGCTATTGAGAGGGGTATTACCTCAAGAATGAACGTAACAAAACTACCGGTAACCAACTGACAATGGCAACAAAACAAAAAGTCGAACGGCGACAAATGACGCTTCAATCCCTTTAACAATGCCTATAAATTCGAGATATTAATGGTCTCCGATTTAATCAAACACCTAATATACGCGATGCTGTTTGGCTTCGGAGGCCACGAAAAGAAAACAAAATTGAAACCTCAAGTGGAAATATCACTGATCTCGAGATTTCAATCGTAGTTACAACAGAAAAATCGATAATACATGCACGGCGATTTTGGCGGAACGAGAGTAACCAACACAATTAGAATCACTGACAAGGAACACTAGGGAGGTGTTCCCCTCCGATTTTGATCAAAATCATATATGTTGTAGAGGACTCAAAACTAAAGGACACGTATTTTTTTATCGGCTAATACGCGGCTTCAGGAGGGGAAACCATGGTCAGAAGGTGACCACCTTCAGGGGTGATCTTCCAATCCCCCCTATAAGGAGAGTGTTTTGACAAATGTTCATCACGGTAATGAATAGCTTGTGAGCAGTTATACAAATCACAATTGATTGTTCCTTCGGGGGTTGGAAATGGGCGGGGGGTAAACTACCCCGTAATAATTTTGTTAAAACAAAAAAAATGGCTCATAATTTAATAAAACCAATTGCATTTGGAAGAGCATGGAAAAATGCAGAATACGTGTTTTTGGATTTTCGCCAGAACTAAAATTTTCTGGAATAAAAAAAAGTGATTTCTAGGAAATATCATCCATCACAGTGGTGGAGTTATTTATTCATTCCATCGAAAGAGAAAATAGCTTGTGAGCGATGATGAAAATCCCGATTGATAGTTCCTCTGGGGGTTGAAATTTGAAGGAGGGGCGTAAACTACCCCTGTGAAAATATTTTTTAAAAAATTATAGGTCAGAATTTCATGAAAATGATTGCATTGGGAAGAACATGGAAAAATGCGGAATACCTTTTTTTTATTTTTCCCGGAACTCAAATTTTCTGGGGTAGAAGAAATAATTTCTGGGAGAACTGTGAGTTGTCCAAATGATTTAGTATTTATTGTAGAAACTCATTACATCCGTCTCAATCGAGCCTTTATTTCTTTGGCATTTTCCTGTGGTTGTCCATATATATATACACATATGCACAGCGTACATATACGCCTCCATATACACTACATGTGGCTATCCTACTCGCCTCTTCTCTGAGAGGCCACTGCGTCAAATCGGAGGCGACTAGGTACCTCTGGGCTTAACCCAACTTTTTGAAATGGGCGATTCCACAATTCTGAAGTTCAGGATGCTACGCACACCACACACCCGGAAGGAGTGTTTTTCGAGCGGGGGACCGAAAAATTTTCAAAAATCGGAGGCGACTACGTCTGTTTGATGTAGCGGAGGCCAGTTGTAATTGCGGGTAAAATCTATGTATATATTTATAAATATATATTTTATTATGGATTATAATCGGTACAGAAATGATATTTATCAAAAAAATGGTGCAGGCAGAGAGACTTCCTGCACCACGAGCATCTAATTACTGCAACATTAGAACAACCATCAACGTCACATTGTGGATTAGAAGATTGTCCAAATGCAAAATCAACAGAATTATCAAATTACTCTGGTTTTTTTGTAGCAATTTAGCCACTTTGGAACCAAGCATAACGAAATAGATTTTGATACCTTGGTGACAATAATTGATTATGAACTAGAAGATTGCAATTTATTACATTATTTCGTGCATGTAAATTGATATAATGATTCAAGAGAACGATCGTATCTGAAAAACGACGGACATAATTTTTCCAAATTCTGAAACCATATACATGAAGAGGTTGAATTTTCCCGGTCGTCCCTTTCGGAATCAGCATAGTTAATAATTCTTTATTCAGAGGAGTTGCCTCTTCTACCACTCGAGAGCAATGTCCACTCCATGAATCGATCAACAGTAGACTGTTTGGTCCCACGTGTGGAAAGAATACTTCTTCCAAACAAATTTTGAAGTGCTCTGGAATGTTTGGAATACGATGAACATTGCAATCAGTAAATAAGTTGTCACATCTTGTTATACATTAAAAATATCATCTTACCAGAATTATAGATGTTTTGCGAGCCATACATTTCAAAATATGGTTCGATTTTTTGCACGAATTCATCTGCTGTTTTTGGTAAATGTTCTTGATTTTCCATTGCTTTACGCGTCATGAATTTAGTAATCTTGCGAGATGTAATACGATGAGCCCTTTTGAACTAATGCAGTCACCACGGAGAGGCCTTGAAACGAATATCCTCATTTCCAATATCTTTCTGGGCTTGCAAAGCCCATCTTCATAGGTCTGCATCATGAACAATTAACCCCGCATCAATAGTATTCTATATATTCTTCAATGTATACTCTGACATACGCTTTAACTTTTCCATATAAGTTCCTCCTTTATTGACTTGATGCACCCAGCGACGTAATTGTTGGACGCATTTCACTTTTTTGAATCTATTGGAAACGGTTTTTATAGACAGATTTTTCTTGGTTTTCGCACTCCTCCAGAATTCAACTGCTTTTTTTTATATTCATAGCCTATAGGTTCGTCATCATCCGAACAATTATCAGGTGATTCTTTAAGATGCGGTTGGAATTCTGTATCCTCAATTGGTATCATTTCGATATCTTTATACGGCTCTTGGAAATCGAGAGTGAATTTTTCAATCATTTCCACACCATTATATTCCTCCATAGTTTCTTTCAATATGTTCTCGAAATTAGTTGCCAATTCTCGTTCTTCAGTAGTTACAGGAGTTTCCACAAGATTCATCACTTCAAATGTTGCCATGAGGAGCTTAATAACGTTTATAGGATTGAATCTCATGGTGAAAACAATTGGAGATATATAATTAGAAAGAGAATATTTTCCCGTGATATGTTTATGTAGACTGAACACTGTGCGAAACGGATGAGAATAAAATTACAGAAATATTCGGGGTTATCAATAATGCATGATTACTGAACTAATTCGCTATTTTTGGGTATAAGTGACGTTCGCATGAATATTGTTACTTTGTTTGGATTTATTATCGCTTTCAGCGGGGTGTTAACACCACATATAGTATAATGATGAATCACCTCATGGAACCATTACCCATCTTTCAGACACAAAAATTATAAGATAAATAATACTATATGGAAAAATTCCGATTATTCAGCAAGTTTTTTTTGTATTTGTGGCTGCTTTTCCTTGGAATAACCACAACATTGCTGCACCTGAAGTAGAAGAAAATTCTATCCCAGTGGATCATTGTTTCTTTAATCTGTTATTGTTCTCATCATAATGCCGAATTCTGAAGGAATATAATCTTCACGTGCGGACTATTAGAATCAAAATTGAAAATTCAAATATTTGGAATCAGTGACTTATAAAAGAAATCAATGTTCTTACTTCATAACTTCGATGCCGAGATAAATGCGAAAAAAGGTATACTGTATTATCTCATGATCTTCCCGATGCAATCATTTCCATGAAATCCTGAGCCATATATGTTTTTAATACAAAAAAAATTATTTCAAAGGGGTAGTCCCCCCCAAATTTCAACCCACAGAGGAACTATAAATCGTGATTTTCATAATCACTCACAAGCTATTTATTACCTCGATGGAATGAATAAATAACTCCACCACTGTAATGGGTGATAGTCCCAAGAAATCATTTTTTATGTATCCCAGAAAATTTCAGTTCTGGCGAAAATCCAAAAACACGTATTCTGCATTTTTCCATGTTCTTTCAAACGCAATTGGTTTTATAAAATCCTGAGAAAAATTTTTTTTTTTTGAAAAACGAAATTTTTATAGGGATAGTTTACCCCCCAAATTTCCACCCCGGGATGAACTATCAATTATGATTTTCATAATTCCTCACCAGCTATATATTACCTGGATGAAATGGATNGTATTCTGCATTTTTCCATGTTCTTTCAAACGCAATTGGTTTTATAAAATCCTGAGAAAAATTTTTTTTTTTTGAAAAACGAAATTTTTATAGGGATAGTTTACCCCCCAAATTTCCACCCCGGGATGAACTATCAATTATGATTTTCATAATTCCTCACCAGCTATATATTACCTGGATGAAATGGATAAAAAACTTCACCACTGTGATGGGTGATATTTTCGAGAAATTATTTTTTTCACCCCAGAAAATTTCAGTTCCGGGGAAAATCCAACAGCAGGTATTCTGCATTTTTCCATGCTCTTCCAACGGCAATTGGTTTTATTAAATTATGAGCCATATATATTTTTTTTTTGAAAAATAAAATTTTCACGGGGTAGTTTACCCCCCCAATTTCAACTCCCGGAGGAAATATCAATTGTGATTTTGATAACTTCTCACAAGCTATTCATTACGGTGTTAAACATCTGTAAAAATACCCTCCTTATAGGTGGGATTGAAAGATCACCCCGAAGGTGGTCACCTTCTGACCATGGTTTCCCCCCTAAAGCCGCGTATTGGCCGATAAAAAAAAAATACGTGTCCTTTAGTTTTGAGTCCTCTACAACATATATGAGTTTGATTAAAATCGGAGGGGAACACCTCCCTAGTGTTCCTTGTGAGTTTAACTAGAAAAATCTAAAGTCTCAAAAATTAACCGAACAAATTAATCAAACTAGATTGGACCCAAAATTAATTCTGCCGAACAAGGGGCAAGACTCCGAACGGAACATTTGAAAGTAACTAATGGCGTCAACTGCCACGGAACCAAGCGTCTGACCAACTAAAGTAATTTTAATTTTCACTCCTTATAAGACATTAACACACATTCCGAAATGTATCCACCGCTTACCGATTCCCAAAAATCTGCCAGCGATAGAAAAAGTCTCAAGCTCTCCCCATCAGAAGAGCAAGTCAAATAACTCGTCAGGTCCCGATATCCAAATTCTCCACAGAGAAATATTACAAAGAAAAATCTTAATATGAGACAGATAATTCCGCACAACAGTCCCCTGGACGTTGTGGGCAAGAATCCGAACGGAAAATTTGAAAGTAACTAATGGCGTCAACTGCCACGGAACCAAGCGTCTGACCAACTAAAGTAATTTTAATTTTCACTCCTTATAAGACATTAACACACATTCCGAAATATATCCACCGCTTACCGATTCCCAAAAATCTGCCAGCGATAGAAAAAGTCTCAAGCTCTCCCCGTCAGAAGAGCAAGTCAAATAACTCTTCAGGTCCTGATATCCAAATTCTCCACAGAGAAATATTACAAAGAAAAGTCTTAATATGAGACAGATAATTCCGCACAACAGTCCCCTGGACGTCCAAACGAGAAGTGTCGTAGTCGTTCCCCCAATTATTCTATATCGTGATTGGTCCGCTATGACAACAGCTCTACTGTTATTGGACGGTGAAGTCATTCTCCAACCAGAGCCAATCAAAATACAAAAGTCAAAATACGTCCGCAATATCAATGCGAACAAGTATTTTCACAAAAATATTAAATTGATAAATATTCTGACAATGGATATTTCTCCGGACGTCTGAAGTCAGTCCAGGTTAATCCTTCTCGATATATAGTTCGTTGCCTGAGTTTCCAATCACTTGACTCCAAATCTGGCACCGCAGCTCGGACTTCCAGATGAACCTTCTTCTATGCGGGACTATTCAAAACGTTGAATTCCACTACTTGGCGTTACAAAACGTCCAAGATCCGAATACAATTCCAAAATCCCACGTCGTCTCAGGCTCCATCCCTCGATGTTATCCGATGAGCGGTGAGACAACGATTCGATACAAAACAAAAATAATTAGAAAAGAGGTCCAAAAATATTAAAAAGGACTCTCGCCTCGCCAATGAAGCAACTTCTCGTCTGGAATATTCGGCGAACCGCCGAACGGTCGAAACATCAAAAATACCATGTTACAGTGTGTGTGTGTGTTTGTGTGTATGTTAAAATTTCATTCTACGATTTCTCTCGAACAATCGATGCAATTCACCTTTTTTTCATGCAATCGATGTTTTCAGGTAGCTTAGAACTGATTAGATTCTGAACAAAGTCTCCTCAGCGGTTCTATAGATTTTGCAATAAAACTCGTGAAAAAACCTCGAAAAATAACATTTTTTTTACAAATTTGATAATTCCTCTGACAGAAATGATGAGATTGATTTCTTGTCATCATAATTGATGCAACTTTGTATAACAAAGACTGGAGTGAAATTCCAGAAAAATCGTCTGAGCGGTTTCGGAGTGATTCGAACAAGAATTTTTGGAATTTGAAACATTTCCACGATTTTTCAATATAGGTTATTTTTTTATGGGGTGAGCCACAAACGAATTATTATTTCGAAATTTATATAATGCGTCACGAATATTCTACATCGTTGTATTCGAGGCAAACATGATTCTATCCTTGTCGGTCACGAAATTTCTGTACGATTCTTGAAACCTCCAAAACAAAAGGTATTTAAACCCGCACGTTCCCGACCAAATATCTCAGTTGAACTCAGTCCGATTCTCAAACTCGATGTAAACACATCTAACCTGCTAAATACAACACCGTTATTCTGCTAAACAACGAATTATTATTCTACGAAATACATCTAACGTCCACATTTTTTTATTAGTTTGCTTATAGGAATTCAAAAGTAAATTGAATTTCCCGCAACTAGAATTGCAGGAATCTACTTTGACGAGAATAAAATGAATCCAAAATTCACGATTGAGTATTCAATCACACAAATATTTTTTATTTGTGACCGAAGGTCGAGGGACGACGCTTTGAGAGCCTGTTCGCTCTCTCGCCTTGGGACCGTCGTGCTGTACACACGTACGGATAGTCTGTCGTATTTTGATTTTGTTCATTGGGTACCCACATTTCCTTGAGCCTGAGCAACTCGCATTTTATTTATTTACCAAGATAAGTACTTGTGCACACTATTTAATATTTTTCTCGTCTCACCAAATGATCGATCTTAGGGATGATTAGCTAAAATTATGACATAATTTCACAACACATGAATTGAGGTATTTTTTATTTTTTGCGGAAGATAAATTGGAATAAGAAATTTGACTGACTAAACCACGCGGTGATTATGTGACGAATTTTTCATGAAGAAAATTTAATGTGAATTATTGATTTAACAGTTCGCTTGGTTAAATTTAATTAAACAAAGGTTTTGCAATGAATTTTATTGTGTTTAAAAATTTATTTCTAACATTGAGTCTATCATTAATATTTTTATATCGCCCCGTGCAATAAGTTGAGTTTTGAGCAGGCTGCACGACTTGACATAAAATATTATAGAGCACTCGGTAATAAATTTCGTTTTCAACGAATGTGTGTACAGACCTCGCCTTCGGCTCGGCCTGTAAACTACACATTCGTTGAAAACGAAATTTGTGCCCTTGTACTCTAATGTACTATATTTTGTGGTATCGTTTCTAAACAAAATTGAATGTAGTTTCAACGTGATTTTCAAAATCTACATTTAAGTGAGTATATGTTTATCGTCGAATTTGTACTATGGTTGGATTCTTCGATCTTCTTCGATTTTTGATTGTATTTATTCTGATTCTTGGTCTAGATAATTATCTATCCAGTGTTCGAGTGAATGATTTATTTCTTTTCCGATTGGTCTTGCTTATTTGGTAGTCGTTATCTTGATGAATTTCCTAACGATCTTACGTTCAGTATTTTTATGAAGGATCTTGATATATTTGAAATATTAAAAAATGTAATGAGAAAAGTCCGAAGGAAAAAATCATTATATGCTGTTCATCTATTTTTCTCTTTTTTTTTTTCATTCTAATGAATGAAGGAAAGGCAATTGGTCGGTAAGTGATTGGTTCGACCTGTCATAGGTCACGCCCATTTCAACCCACCTGTAATGGGAGCGAGCGACCAACAACTCAGTCTACTTTTTAAGAAAATTATTTCGGTATGTTTTAATTAATTCATAACAACACCGCTAAATTTGGTCGCAAGCCAAAATGAAGGGCTATCCATTGAAGTTTATTTGGTATCAAATAAGTAAATCAGAATAACAGAATATCTTTCCACAACGTACAGAGAAACGTCAGGGTCTCGAGGCACACTGTTCTGGACAGGGGCTCTTATTTTCTCCAACCCTCCGTCGTTTCAGCCTATTCAAACTCTGCTGGGTGTGTTTGTGTTTGAGAAGTAAATTACAATAATCGAATAGACCACTAATTTGAGCCCGTTGGCAAAACCATGAGTAGAGATAAAGTGCACACATGAAGCCTTTATGGTTAACCAACTCCTCTCTTTGCTTTTATTCGGCAAATTCTGCTCCTCTTGTAGCCACGTGCTGTATGTGTTAATTTAATTGTGGGATTTTCGAAAAACTAATAATTTTGGAATTAATTCAATTTTCTTATAAACATTAATTAAATGGAATAATGATTTCGAAAAATTATTATTCCATAAAAGAAAAGTTTTTCTATATATTTTCTTTTAACCTGCAATTGAACTTGAGGGTAAACATCGATTCGAGCAAATATTGTATCCCTAAAAAACAAAAACAAATGTTTTTGTAAAAAAGCTGCGCCAAGAAAAAGTCTTGTTTGGTTTTTACTGGAAAGTTGAAATTTTTGAAAAATACAAACAAATAAAAACGAAAACCAAGTCAGAAATGTCAAATAAATGGGTATAGTACACAACCAGATTTCTATAAGAAATTTCTATTGTTTGTAAATATGTGTATATTTGTTTATATGCGATTATGATGTAAAATGATTTGACCCTGTAATTGGCCTAGGCTGTTGGGTCTCTAATAAATAAATAACAAATAACAAATAAGAAAATTAGATCTCAATAAAAAAAGGATGTAAAAAAAATTCTCCATAACATAAAAAATCAGTAGGGGCAGGACCAACGTCCTTGGCGCTTCATGGGGATTATATTTCTTGGTGAGATGGATTCATTTCCCTTCAGGAACAGCCGAACAAAATGTTCGGATGTCAAAATTTTGTAAAAATGTTGACTTGATAGATGTCTTCATAAAAGCATTTGTTTTTGTTTTTTATTTGGAAGATATCACTAATGTCATTGAAATAGTTACAAAAGTGTCTTCTTGTTCCTCGCATCTCACCGTAACCTAATTCAAACCATTGTCCCCACGAAACTGAAAACAGTTATCACTCGACGAAAAATAGATATTTTGTTTTAAAATTTAATTATCCACGGACATTTAATAGTTTATCATATAATTTCTGGCAAAGAGTAGTTCTGCTTGAATTCTAACATGAACCATAACCTCACAAATGGTCTTCATCTCCGAGGTCCGGATATATATATACGCGAAGAAATTCGAATTTTCGAAAAAGAAGAAAACATAGAACACTGAACTAATTTTTCGTTTTACTCTTATAAGTAATTTGAAGTGAGAATGAAACGCGTCCCGTGATTCTCGAGAACATCGAAACCCACATTTGAATGCACTGGTGGCAACACTTTGACGTTGGCTGTGAGGCTCAGTTGGACAGGCGCAGCCAACGTTGTAACTTGATTTCCCGACTTTATAATATGAATCGCGAGAATGTGAATATCAGCCCGTTGCTATGCGCGTATCTTTTCCAGTGTAAACTCAAAAAATACAATAGTTACATCGTTGAAAAGCTCATGGACATTTTATGTAATGTCCACTAAGGACAATTTTTCGAATTGTTGTCCCGTTTCTACTATACCGAATATCGATCATTTAGAGGTAGTGGAGGGGGAAGTTCTGTCGTGTATAGATACGCGGTGTGCTCGGCCGGATGTTTTGTACACTCGGAGTCAAAACTTGTCTTGGCCGATACACTACCGCGTATTTCGATACAAATCCGGCCTCAAAAATCTAGACAATTTTTTTTGCTCATTTACACTATTTATTTTTGCGATTTTTTAGATTCTCAAGACTTTCTACATTAGAAGGCTAATTTTTTTTCAAGTTTCAAATCAAGCATATTAAATAGAGAAAAAAACAGCTAGGGGGCAGGGAAGATATGACAGCGAGCGTATGATAGTGAGAATGTCACTGAGTGATGCTTTCTTCGCCATCAATAAATTAATGGTATGTATCCGAATGGTTTCCGCATAATAAATTTTTTTCCCTCTCGGATATTTCTTTCCATTTTTGTAATTTGTGCGTTGTTCGCCCCCATCTAAACTCTTTCCAACCTCCTGTATCGCGTTTTCTAGTTTTGAGGAAAACCTCAATTAAGGGAAAATCTGACCAAACTCGTCCCTTCCGAGACTCTTAAATGACCTTCTGAAATTACTTTCAACTCTTACTTTTTATTCCAATTTTTGAGTTCTCTTTTCATGATGGTCGTTCCCTTTTTTTCTTCTGAATGGAAGCTTTAAAAATGCAATTTTTTTCGATTCTCTAATTTTGCTTGGATATGACTCAGAGTGGTCTGAAACGTCGAGATATGATGTTTTTAGACGATGACTGTATGTATGTGCGTTTGTCCAGAAATATGTCAATAACTCCAAAACCGTAATTACAAAAAACTTGAAATTTTGGCTCATAGTTAGTAAATCTCAGCCTGATCGGTTGAGTATAGTTCCTGAGATATAGCGATTTCTCAAAAATCGCTTTTCGCAAATATCTCCGGAACGGCTTGACCAATTTCATTTTTTTTTTCAAAATATTTGTCAAGATGAGGCCTATCTTACTGTATAGAAGTTCAATCATCCCGCTACGGAGAATTGAATTTTAGTTTCATTTTTTATTTTTTTTTACGAAATCGGTTGTTACCACGATAAATTGGAAAATAATTGAGATAGAAACTTCAAACTTTGTACGATTGTAGGTCTCATGGTCATTTTTTTTTCAAAATATTCATTATAATGGTGGCTATCTGACCAAATTGTAATATAAGTACCGTTGCATTGAAAGTTTTCGAGATATTACTATTTTTCTATTTTTAGGTGATCACCTTACTCGTGTGGCTATAATGTGGTTAGAACTTTATTTAACGATCTAAAATTTTGATTAATGTAGTTCGTGATGTATTAATGTAGTGATTAATGTAGTTCGTGAGATGGAACATTTTGTGAAAAATCGTCTATTACGTCAATTACCGTGTTTTTCTTTAGTTATCGGATTTTTTATCACAATTTCTTGGAACTTCATGTTACTAACATATTGGCATAACGAAATAATCTATTTATCTATTTATAGAATGTTTATTATTGAAATTGGGGTGAGTTAGATAAATGAATGTATATAAAAGTGTCAGGACGCATCTATGGAATACAAATAAAGAGAAGAGAATAAAGATAAAAAGACGATCGAACATAAAGTTGGTGAAGAGGGAGAAAAAGAACAAATACGTAAGACTATTTCCTCTTTTGAAAAGTTGTCGCCCCAGCAACAACGTGCCTGTTGAAGGCAATTGTATTGTAATTTCGGTTAATCAATAACTGAAATAACACTTCAATTATCTGGGGCCTTCAACCCAACTCTTTTTCAAAAACCCAGATGGAAAATAACAGAAAAAGAGATGGTTTGACTCGAAATAATGCATTTGGTCTTCACGGGAAATTCTTCTTTCTTCCAACGGGAGTTTCCAAAATTCAGATGATTTTATTTTATTCCTTATTGGTACATGCATGTCTGCCATCTATACAGGGTGTCCCGCAACCGACCTTTTTCCTTCGAGGGTATTGAAGAGGGTGCTTTTTGAAGTGAAAAGTTCCTCTTTCATTTTTGGATCCTAGCTTTTTTTTTTGGTCTGACNATCTGCTGAATGGTAAAAAATGAAAAAAGTCATTCAAATTTTCTTGTTATTAATTTCCTAGTATCCCATCGAATTTCTATATATAATCATAATAATAATGCTTTCTCAAGCATGAGAAGCGAAAAAAAAATTTTCAGGAAAAACAAATTGGACAAAAAAATTTGAGAATACTAAAAAGAAGTTTCACTTCTGTCGCGCGTGGACTCCACGCACTCTGTTTTTTGATTGAACTACTAATTTCAGGAGGGAATATTTTTTTTTACAATTGTTGAAATTTTTTTTTGTTTTCTTCGATGAGACATGACCCTGAAACTGATAGAAAATGGAACACTACTTATAGCACGGAATGTACTCGCGAAAAAAACTAGTATGTTCCACAATTACTTCTGATTGTTCTTAATTTTTACAATTATGTTAATAATTGATAAGTAATTAATTATTTAAGGCTAAATTTATTTTATTAATTCAATGATTTAAAATTTATTTATTTTATTTTATTTATTATTATTTTTTTTTATAATTGAATCTTATTTCTTTTACATACAGCACAGAGGCATGCACTGTGGGAGAGGGGGGGGGGTTGAAATTTGAACGAAAAAGGGGGGAGGGTTGCGGAACGAGTCTGAACCCAAATTATGCCACCAAAAGGGGGGTGAGTATTTTTTTTCAATTTTTTCCTCTCACGTTGCACAGATTGAGGTAAATTGAACATTTGTGAGGGGGTGGAAGCCACCCCCACACATATCGGGGAGGCTACAATTTTTACACAATGAGGGGAGAGGGTTGAGAAATGGGTCCGAGCTCAAATCATGTGTCCAAAAGTGGGGTAAGTATTTTTTTTCACTTTTTGTTCTCAGTTCGCACGGATTAGGGAAAATTGGACATTTCGAGGGGGGGGAAGCCACCCCCGCACTTATCGGGGAGGTCAAAATTCTCATACAGCAAGGGAAGGGGGTTGAGGAACGATTCTGGGCCTAAATCATGTGTCCAAAAGGGGGGTGAGTATTTTTTTTTCAATTTTTTGGTTTCACTCCGCACGTATTGAGGTAAATGAAACATTTGTGAGGGGATGAGAGCCACCCCCACACGTATCGGGGATGTTAAAATTTTCACACAATGAGGGGAGGAGGTTGAGAAATGAGTCTGAGCTCAAATCATGTGTCCAAAAGTGGGGTATTTTTTCTTTCGCTTTTTGCTCTCAGTTCGCATGGATTAGGGAAAATTGGACATTTCGAGGGGGTGGAAGCCCCCCCCCACACTCATCGGGGAGGTCACAATTCTCACAAAGTGAGGGGAGGGGGTTGAGGAACAATTCAGGGCCCAAATCATCTGTCCAAAAGGGGGGTGAGCATTTTTTTTTCAATTTTTTGTTCTCACTCCGCACGTATTGAGGTAGATGAAACATTTGTGAGGGGGTGGAAGCCACCCTCACACGTATTGGTGATGTTAAAATTTTCACACAGTGAGGGGACGGGGTTGAGAAGTGAGTCCGAGCTGAAATCATGTGTCCGAAAGGGGGGTGAGTATTTTTTTTTCGCTTTTTGCTCTCAGTTTTGACGAAAAATTGGACATTTCGAGGGGGTGGAAGCCACCCCCGCACGTATCGGAGAGGTCGAAATTTTCGTACAGTGAGGATAGGGGGTTGAGGCATGATTCTGGGCCCAAATCACATATCCAAAAGGGGGTGAGTATTTTTTTTTGCTCTCAGTTCGCACCTTTTGAGGTTAATGTAACATTTGTAAGGGGCTGGAAGCCACCTTCGCACGTATCGGGGAGGTTACAATTTTCCCACAGTGTGGGGAGGGAGTCAGGGCCCAAATCGTGCCTCTAAAAGGGGGGTGAGTTTTTCCGCTTTGTGGTCTCAGTTCGCACAGATTGGGGAAAATTGGACATTTCGAGGAGGTGGAAGCCATCCCAGTTCAAATCGGGGAGGTTGAAATTTTCACGAAATGAGGGACGGAGGTTGGCGAACGTGTCTGAGCCCAAATCATGTGTCCAAAGGGGTGGGTGGGAATATTTAAAAAAACCTTTTTTTTTGCTCTCACCTAAGACTTTGAGGTCTCCCTTGTGGCACTACGTGCATGCGAGCATCCACATTCTGATGGAACACACCTGATTTCGGATGTCGTCGATTGGTCCATCTATCGCGGTATCTTCGCGCTGCCTCTGTTGCAGTATACTTGAATTCCCCATAAATTAGATTCATATGAACGTGTGCAGTCACTCTGTAATTCTTCATTCTTCATTTTACGTCAAATTTCAATAAATATCAAACATACATAACTTTCCCTCATAAAATCAAACTATTTACCTATTATTTCTCGATTCTTAGTGGAAGAATCTTCCCATATCTTGAATGTTGACATTGAAGGGAAATAAGAGACGATATAAATAACACGAATGAGTCAAACAAAATTCCATGTTATTGCGTATTTTTATCGTCTCTCGTCCTCTGTTTATGTCAACACTGGTATTCCTGGAAGTTCCTTCAGTGATAAATAACGAAAATAAGAGGTAAATTTTGTGTTTCGGGGAGGGAGAGTCAGTCGTTTTCGTTAGTCGTATTTGATTCTTTGCCGGAATCAGACGTGAAGTGAAAATTATGGTGAATTTCACAGCGAACGAATGCGCTGATATGCACCTTATTTATGGTGCATGCCGGTGTGATTCAGTCGAGTCAGTGCGAATGTATGGCATTACATACCCGAATCGACAACTCCCGACTCCACAAGTGTTCCGAGATGTGGACTCTCGCATGCGAGAGACTGTGGTTGTGCCACCAGGTCATGGTGGGGGACGTCAACGTCGACTTGACGACGAGGAAGCAGTCTTGGCGTGTGTGGAGGAAGACCCGACGACAAGCTGTCGGAAGATTGCAGCTGAAATCGGCTGCCCGAAATCCACGGTGAACCGCATCTTGAAAGAAAATTCTCTCCACCCACTACACCAGAGTCCAGAAACTTGAGCCGGGAAATGCAGAGTAGTGTTTGCACTACTGTCAAGAGTTTCTGCGTTTGTATTACCAGAATGAAAACTTTTTGACCCAAATCATGTGGACAGATGAAAGCCTGTTCACGAGAGAGGGGATTTTCAATCAACATAATTTACGTAATTATGCTGTTGAAAACCCTCACATTGGTGAGGGAAAAAACTTTCACACACGGTGGAAAGTGAACGTGTGGGGAGGAATAGTGGGTGATCGGGTGTTTTTCTCGCAACTTCCGGATTATGTGAATGTAAGTATTGAGTGCACAATAAGGCGTGTCAAATTACAGCCCTATACTTTTTTTTCTTGTCCCCGAAAAAGTGTTAACGTATAAAAAGACATTCAAGATGACGAAATATATTTGTTGAACTCGCATCTCTCCATATGCATGCATTTTATCACTTAAAAAAAAAAACATTTTTTAATTAAAATAAATAATTCCGAAAATTGGGATTCGCGAGGCGAGGAGAGGGGCATGAAAACGAAGGGTTGCAAATTTTACCCAGCAAGGGAATGAGGTGATAGGATTTTTCTGAGCCAGCCCCATCTCCCCGTTCACATGCGTTGACCGAATACAAAAATTAAATTGTTAAATAAAAAATGAAAATTTTCAGGTTTGAGATTTCACAAGAGGTGAAAGGGGTAGGCATGAAAACGGAGGGTTGCAAATTTTACCCAGTGAGGGGAGGGGATTCCAGAATCTTTCTGCACCACCCCCAGCCCTCCGTTTACATGCGTTAATTGAATAAAAAATAGAATTGTTAATGAAAAAATGAAATTTTAGAAAATTGACATTTTACGAGGGACGGAAGGGGTAGGTATGATAGCAGGTCTCAAATTTTACCCGGCAACGGGAGGGGGTCCCAGAATTTATCTGAGCAATTCTCATCCCTCCGTTCGCACGCGTTAAGCAAAAAAAAATAAAGTTGTTGAAAAGATTTTGACTATTCCTTTTTTTTTAATTTTAAATAAAGCATGTAGAGGGGAACTCTTGTAAACGGAGCGATGAAGGTAGCTCAGATAGGTTCTGGGACCCCCTCTCCTTGCCAGGTAAAATTTGCAACCCTCCGTTTTCAATCCTACCCCCTGTATCTCCTCGTGAAATCTCAAACTTCGAAATTTTCATTCTTTATTCAACAATTTCATTTTCTATTCAATTAACACAAGTAAACGGAGGGATGAGGGTGGCTCAGATAGGTTCTGGGACCCTCTCCCCTTGTTGGTTAAAATTCGCAACCCTCCGTTATCATGCCTACCCCCTCCACCCCCTCGTAAAATCTCAATTTTCGAAATTTCGATTTTTTAATCAACAATTTTATTTTTCAACCAATTAACGCATGTAAACGGAGGGCTGGGCCTGGCGGCTTAAAAAGATTCTGGAACTCCCTCCTCTTACGGGGTAAAATTTGCAACCCTCCGTTATCATACCTACCCCTTCTACCCCCTCGAGAAATGTCAACTTTCTGAGATTTTCATTTTCTATTTAAAATTTTTATTTTTTATTGAATTAACGCATGTGAATGGAGGGATGGGGAGGATTCAGATGGATTCTGGGACCCCCTCCCCTTTCCGGGTAAAATTTTCAACCCTTCGTTTCCATGCCTCGCCCCCCCATCGCCTCGCGAATCCCAATTTTCGGAATTATTTATTTTGATAAAAAAATGATTTTTTTGATTGAAAAAATGCATGCATCCGGAGGGATGAGGGTTCGACAAACATATTTTGTCATTCCCCCAAATTATTTAAAAAAATTAGGGGTCATAAAGTGACCCCCGCCCACGGTCCCCGGCAGTACAGTGTGCTCCAAAAGATGTGCATATCGTTCGCCAGAATCTTTCGCCAGTTTCAGGCTCATCCAAGTGCTAATATGAAATGTGCATATTCTGCATATCCCGCCTCATATAGATTTATCTCGATAACAAGTGATTTGACGAGAAAAAATAAAAAAACACTTTTTGTTTACAATTCAGTCAGCTGCAAACAAGATTTAATGACATTTTTCCCTAACATCACTTTCTCCTGAGATAAATGAGTAATTTTTGGAAAAAATTGGGAGTCGACAAATTATCATTCATCATATCGGTTAAGCGTTTCAGGAAGTTCTAGGATTTTTTACGTTACACGTCATCAGAGTCAAACGTCACGAGGGTCACAAAGGAATGGTTAAATTTCACGAGAGTCAAATGTCACGACGGTCATAAGGGGACGGTCAAATTTCATGAGAGTCAAACGACACAAGAGTCACAAGGGGATGATCAAATTTCACGAGGGTCAACCGTCACAAGCGGTTCGTCAACATTTCAGGGTTCGAAATAATTACGTGGAAAATTCAGTAAAGCTGAATAATATTGATACCATGATCCTTCTTACAATTGAGAGTCTGCGATAGTTCCATTCGATTTTCCAGTATCGTTTAAGCATCGTTTTCCTGTGTGACTCTTGTGACCTTCGCGATGTTTGATCCTCGTGAAATTTGCTCATCTCTTTGTGACGGTGGACCCTCATAAAAAATGGCCATTGTGACATTCAACCGTCGTGTAATTTCGTTTTTCCTTTGTAGCTCTCGTGACGTTTGATCCTATTGAAAATTTAACGATCCCCTCCTGAACCTTGGGACATTTTATCCTCATAAAATTTGACCATCCCCTAGTGACCCTCATGACCCTCGTTACGTTTGACCTTCTTGGAAATTTGACCATTCACTTGTGACGATCGTGAAATTTGCCCTCATCCCCTTGTGATGTTTCACTCCTGTAACATTTGATCATCCCCTTGTGACCCTCGTGAAATTTGATCGTCCCTAGCTGAATTTCCAAAAAAAAGTTTTATTTGATTTTTTTCTCGTAAAATCATTTATTATCGAGATAAATCCATGTGAAGCGGGAGATGCAGAATGTGTCCATTTCATACTAGCACATGGCCACAAAAGTACATGAACAAAATTTTTTTTAATCATCAAACCGTTCATTATCTTCCCTTTAGATATTCTTTGAACCCCCTCGGAAAATCTCACCCGGAATCGAATATTTTATGACTATTTTTAGCCTTTAAATTTGATTTGATTTTTTTTGTGTGTATTTTGAATTAGAAATACAAATGACCTGTAAGCTACACCTAAATATTGACCAATTGCACTAAATTATACGGAATTTTGAACATTTTTTCATACGCCAACACTTTTTGGGGTACGAGTGAGAAAAAAAATATAGGGCTGAAATTTTACACGCCATAGTGCACACGTACAAACATACGACATACCCCCGCAAAAATATTTTCAATTTTCATTTGTGCTCCTCTCAGGGCCAACAGTACCTCGCATTTATCAGCCAGATGCTTCCGGAATTGCTGGACGATGTACCTGTTGCAGGTAGACCTCGCTGGTTCCCGCAGGATGGAGCACCACCTCCCTGTGCTCGGGAAGTTACTGCTTACCTGAATCGGCATGTTCCTAGACGTTGGTTCGGTCGCTATGGCCTGCTCCGCTGGCCTGCACGGTAAGAATACTCGAGAAAAAAAATTGTCCAGAATAATAATGGATTTCTATCCTCATTAGTTCCCCTGATTTGAAGCCGCTAGACTTCTTCCTTTGGGACTATCTGAAGGAGCAAGTCTATGAGTCAGAGCCAGAGAGTGTGGAAGACTTAGTGGCGTGATTACATGCAGCCGCAAACAACGTGGATGCTGAAATGCTCCAGTATGTTAAGGTGGAAGTCCTCAGGAAGATTCATGCCTGCGTGGCTGCTGGAGGAGGCCATTTCCAGCAACTGCCAGCATGAAAATCCATCACAATCGGCCCTTGTCAGGGCCATCAAAAATTTGACGTAGCACAGCAAAAGATTTTGGAGGCAAGAGAGAGTGAGAAGATTTCATGTGGGTCGATGGATAAGGGTCACTTCGGAGGGATGATTTGAGCTCAGACTCATTTGACAACCCCCTTTTTCATTGTGCCAAAATTTCCACCCACCCAATACGTGCGGTGGTGGCTTCCACCCCCGGAAAAATGTTTCCCCTCTAATGCTCTTAAAGTTCTCCCCATTTCCCCGTAAGAGCGCGCGGTCTTTTTTCCCGTACCTCAAGTGGCCATTCGTGGCCTAAAAGTATTAGAGGGTTAATTTACCTCAATCCGGGCGAAGTGATGGGGGCTGAGACTCATTTCTCAATCCACCCCCCCCCC
>NW_021680358.1:615516-627611 GCF_001412515.2 Diachasma alloeum
CCTCACTGTGTGAAAATTTTAACCTCCCCGATACGTGCGGGGGTGGATTCCAGCCCCTCACAAATGTTTCATTTACCTCAATACGTGCGGAGTGAGAAAAAAAATTGAAAAAAAAATACTCATCCCCCTTTTGGACACATGATTTGGCCCAAAATCGTTCCTCAATCCCCTCCCCTCACTATATGAGAATTTTGACCTCGCCGACAAGTGCGGTGGTGGCATCCACCCCCTCGAAATGTCCAATTTTCCCTAATCCGTGCGAACTGAGAGCAAAAAGCGAAAAAAAAATACTGTTGAAAATCATCCTTCAGTCGGGCTCAATGTCGAATTTTGCTCGCTCGGTAACCTTCGGGCATCGACGAACACGCACGAAGACGATCGTGCGTGTCGTATCCTTTAGTACGCCATCAAACTACATCGAGTGAAAGTGCCGGAAAATTATCGCATCTATTATCGAACATTATCAGTGCAAATCATCTTTTTGTTAATTTGTATACAGTCCACTCGGAGCTCATCTATTTATTAAACTCTGTGTTGTGCAATTTTCAGTGCAAGATTATTCGCTTATTAAAAGAAACTCATCAAATTACCTCCGGCTAATCATCAACCCGTTAACCCGAACCTCACTTTTCCTTCCGACCACCCTGCTCATCAAATCGTGATTGATTTCTAACATTGGTCCTTCGAGCCGGATAGTGGAGTGTAAAAGTGCGGTGTTGAAAGTGGATAATCATCAAGGACAGGGAGAAGAGACAGTGTGGTGAAGTGCAGTATCACGTGTGGAAAATCAACGCGTTTGTGAAATAGACGCTCTGTGTGCCACGAGGCAATTCGGGGTTCACAAGACAATCAACGCGGACAATCACCAGAAAAAATTCAGTGCTATTCATCGCGAATAAATTCCTCAGAGGATTAATGCTGTGGCCTCATCGAAGTTTGTTTACATCGTACGCTGCGCGAATTAAAAATCATCGTTGGCACTCGGCGGATTTTGATACTCATCGGATTCCTTCATTCTCAATCCGTCCGACTTTCGGCAGTGAACCTCATCAGCGTGAGTCGAGGAGGCATCCCCACTCTCGCTACACTTGTATTACGTATATCGGCGTTCAACGTACGGGTATCATCATCTCTCTCACGGAGTCTCAACGCATTCATCAAAATTCGGAAATCTACTCGTTCAAACCACATCACTACGTCTTCAGAAAGTCATCAAGTTTATCAACGCAGGGCAACTCAACGAATGAACAAGCTTGACAGAGACGTCAAGGATGTTGGCAGGGTCGACAAAATTTCGGAGAATTATCAAAACTCAACTTTGGAAAATTCATCATCGAGAGAACATCAACGCAATGGATCATCTACTCCGAGCCCGGGAACGCAGGAAACATTTGGATGGAGAGGTAAAGTATCATTTATCTTCTATCAATTTCGGCAAATGATACCGTCTTCATCCATTGTTTCTTTCCCGAGGTAACTCATCTTCAAGGACATCTACAAGGTTAACGGCGATTGAGAAAATTTACGACTCTCTCAACTCTCCAGAGATCTAAACGGTCGAATCTTCAGGGGACTCCAACTCCGGCAAAATCATCAGTCATCGTCATAGCAGGTTTCTCGAGTCATCAAAAACGAATNCATCGACCTCATCATTGGAGCTGACGCCTATGGGAAAATCATCGGAGAGAAAATCATCAGGTTTGAGAAAACCGAACTTATTGCTCAGCAGACCATTTTTGGCTGGATAGTATCGGGACCAGTTTGTTGTAACGACTGCATCGCCAAATCATCCTTCAAAACATCAATNAATTCATCCAGGAAGCTTGATCTAATTTACCAGGAATTTACGACTCCGGTAAATTGGGTTGAGCCCTACGTCATCGCAATCATCACAGGAAATCAACGGGAAGATGCCTGTCTACAATCATCTGGTCCATTATCGCGCCAAGACACAGCATCACCAATCAAATCTTCTATCAGATCAATCATCGAGATGAAGAGGTTATCGACACCTCACTATCAGACTGGAGATCATCATCAATCAGAGAATCATCAGAACACTCATCAAGGGCATCATCAACAATCAGAGAAATACCAGGTCACTCATCAACGACAATCAGATCCACAACCATTAAAGCAGGTGGACACCATCAACGTTCTGGAAGCTCAACGAATTCCTCAGGGAACATCACAATTGGTAGTCTTGGCAACAGCTAGGGTCAACGCCCTCAATCATCAAGGATTCTCAAAGCCAGCAAGGATCCTCATTGACCAGGGTTCTGAAGTATCACTGATTTCAGAACGCTTGGTCAATCAATGGCGATTGGAACGAAAGTCATCATCACTGGTCATCATCGGCATCGGAGAAACATCATCGGGGAACACACGTGGGGTTGTGAAACTCACCTTACAACCGAGACATGATCCTGCTGTGCAGATCATCGTGGAGACTCACATCCTGAGCAAGTTGACGGCGGAAATACCGCCATTCACTTGCAACACATCAACCCCACTTCAACTAAGAGGACTACAATTGGCAGATCCTCAATTCGTGAGACCTGGGGCCATCGACCTCATCATTGGAGCTGACGCCTATGGGAAAATCATCGGAGAGAACATCATCAGGTTTGAGAAAACCGAACTTATTGCTCAGCAGACCATTTTTGGCTGGATAGTATCGGGACCAGTTTGTTGTAACGACTGCATCGCCAAATCATCCTTCAAAACATCAATGCAGACGGCGAATCAACAATTATTAGAACTCCTAAAAAAGTTCTGGCTCCAGGAGGAGCTACCGGATACATCATCAACAGTTGTCATGAGCAAAGCTGAAGCCGAATGCGAACAACACTTTATCGAGACTCATCAGAGGGATTCGTCGGGACGTTATGTCGTGCGTCTCCCCTTTAAATCATCACCAGCCGCCTTGGGAGATACAGCATCAACGGCCAAGAAACGGCTATCTAAGCTATTGGGAAAATTATCGTCAGATTCAGTCACTCATACCCTCTATAAGAAATTCATCGAAGAGTATGAGGCCCTGGACCACATGCAGCGAGCACCTTCAACTTCAGAGCCAAAGCAGGCATATTACCTGCCTCATCATGGAGTGCTTAAACCAGACAGCACGACCACAAAATTGATAGTGGTGTTCGACGCATCGCATCGCAGCTCATCAGGAGTGTCACTTAACGACATACTCCATCCAGGACCGAAGCTACAAGTAGACAGCTCCGACGTTCTTATCTGGTTACGTCGTCATCGTTTAGTATTTGGTGCGGACATTGTGAAAGTGTTCCGCCAGATTCGTGTTTATCGAGACGATTGGGATTATCAACGGATCTTCTGGAAAGACGACGAAGGAAAACTCATCGACTTTCAACTGACGACACTCACATACGGCACCAGCTGCGCACCTTGGCTATCTCTGAGGGTGCTGAAACAGTTGGCCATCGACGAAGGTCATTGATTCCCGTTGGCCTTACCGACATTCATCAAGGGACGGTATATTGACGACATATACGGAGGCGCGGAAACAGAAGAGCATCTGGAAAACATTATCAAGCAGCTCATCGAACTTTGCATTGGATCCGGAGGAGAAGAATCCAATCATTCTTCCCCGTCACTCGGCATTATCCTCGCTCATCATCGCGGAGGCTCATCAACGGAGCTTCCATGGAGGAACTCAACTATCTTTGGCACACATCAGACAGAGGTACTGGATCATCGGGGGACGAGCTCCAGTACGCTCCCACATCATCAAATGCGTAATTTGCGCACGTCATCGAGCATTGAGGGCTCAACAGCTGATGGGACAGCTACCAACACGACGAGTGACACCATCAAGGGTCTTTCTCCACTCAGGAGTAGACTTTGCAGGCCCAATCAACATCCTGAGATGGATAGGATCAGGGGCAAGCAAGACAATGTACAAGGCTTACATCTGTCTGTTTGTATGTTTTGCTACTTCAGCAACACATCTGGAACTGGTAACGGACCTCACAACGGAGGGATTCATCGCAGCGTACAAACGCTTCACATCGAGACGAGGCATCTGTGCAACCCTGTCCAGCGACAGGGGTGTCAACTTCATCGGGGCAGAGATAGAACTTCAAAGGTTATTCGACCATGCATCAAGCGAATCGGCAACTATCAGGGATCAGCTAGCACCCGACGGAACGCAATGGAAATTCAACCCTCCTCACTCGCCGCATATGGGAGGCAAGTGGGAGGCTGCAGTGAAATCAACGAAACATCATCTACGAAGGGTCATCGGAACCTCGACCTTGACGTACGAAGAATTTACAGATTATTCGTTTATTAAAGGAAACTCATCAAATTATCTCCGGCTAATCATCAACCCGTTAACCCGAACCTCACTTTTCCTTCCGACCACCCGGTTCATCAAATCGTGATTGATTTCTAACAGATACACACCCCCCTTTTGGACACATGATTTGAGCTTGGACTCATTTCTCAACCTCCTCCCCTCATTGTGTGAAAATTTTTACCTCCCCGATAAGTGCGGGGGTAGCTTCCACCCCCTCGAAATGTCCAATTTTCCCTAATCGGTGCGAACTGAGAGCAAAAAGCGAAAAAAAATACTCACTTCCCTTTTGGACACATGATTTGGGCTCGGAATCATTTTTCAACCCCCTCCCCTCACTGTGTGAAAATTTTAACCTCCCCGATACGTGTGGGGATGGCTTCCACCCCCTAACAAATGTTCCATTTACCTCAATACGTGTGGAGTGAGAACAAAAAATTAAAAAAAAATGCTCACCCGCCTTTTGGACACATGATTTGGGCCCAGAATCATTCCTCAACCCCATCCCCTTACTGTATCAGAATTTTGACCTCCCCGATAAGTGCGGGGGTGGCTTCCATTCCCTCGAAATGTCCAATTTTCCCTAATCTGTGCGAACTGAGAGTAAAAAGCGAAAAAAATACTCACCCCCCTATTGGAGGCATGATTTGGACTCAGACTCGTTCCGCAACCCTTCCCCCTTTTTCGTTCAAATTTCACCCCCCCCCTTTCCTCCTCAGTGCATGCCTCTGTGCTGTACTTAAAAAAAGCAAAATTCAATTATAAAAAAATAAATAAATGAACAAAATAAAATGAATACTTTTCAAATTATTAAATTAATAAAATAAATTCAGCTCTAAATAATTAATTACTCATTAATTATTAACATAATTGTAAAAACTAACAACAACCAGAAGTAATTGTGGATCATACTAATTTTTCTCGCGAGTACATTCCGTGCGATAAGTAGTGTTCCATCGTCTATCAGTTTCAGGGTCATGTCGCATAAAAAAAACAAAAAAATTTTTTTAAGAATTTAAAAAAAAAATATTCGCCCCTGAAATTAGTAGTTCAAGCCAAAAAAAAAAAGTCAAACCAAAAAAAAATGCTAGGATCCAAAAATGGAAGAGGAACTTTCCACTTCAAAAAGCACCCTCTTCAATACCCGCGAAAGAAAAAGGTCAGTTGCGGGACACCCTATATAGATAAATTATGAATATAATAATTCACAGTTTATGATTGGAATTTACAAGATTTATATCATTTTTACAATATTCTCGCCTTACTTCGGCGTCTCAGTTATGTTTTCATTGAATTTTGCATTCAATTTTTTTTCAACGAAACTTCACTTTTACCCTGAAGTTTATTATTAATACACATAAAATATATGACAAAAGTCATTTTCCAAATAATAATTACTGCATCAATAACGTGCGCGGCTGCGCGTATTCATGAACACTTAGCGCTTTAGCGCTGAAAATCAAGTTTGCCTTCAATAGAAAAAATTCTCAAGTTTGACAATTTTACTCGCGTTCTTCTTTGGCATGAGCCTTCAGGAACTAATTACGAATATTTTAGAACCAATTAGAATAGGCTACATGCGCCGAGAGTGGCAAAAAATGGAGACCTCTAATCTGACCAAATGACCTCATGGATACATATAATCTGACCAAATTTAAATTAAAAACAAAATTTTAGCCAATCAATTACTCAATTTTCTAAAAATTTACCATCAGAAAGGTGGCGCTGTAAATGTTCACATACAGACATGATCACCAAACTTCATATTTTTTTAATGGAATTGCTACGGATCCATTCGAAAGCATACTACCAATGTAATTAGAAGAAATTAAAAAAGAAAAAAAGTAATAACACACAAAGTAACAATGAAATGCCTTCTGTCAGATAGGCTTCAACATCTGCTTGTTTTAATTTCATTTTTTGTTCACTGTTTTATACGAATTTTTTCACTTTATCTTGACAGTTTCAATATTGCCAAAATTTTTCCCAACGTCAAACGAGTATGCACGGAAAAAAAAATACCACAATAATCACTGTGTTCGCATGGCAAAATGATTTGCCATGCTAACACCATTTGGATGGTGAAAGCCATTTGGACGGACCCGGAAAATTTCACGTGCGGGCACCGAAATTTTTGCTGTTCTTCCCCGCACGAAAAATTATATATGCGTAACATATATAAATAAATGTATTAGGGATATATGCAACAGATATTCAACATATAGACGCATATATGTCACATATGTCTTACATATATGGGTAATACAGCATTTTTTGCCGCATTCCATATATAGAAAATGTATGTATTATATATACTGCAATTAGGGGGCGCTCCGAGCGTTCATACAGTACACAGCGGTGTTTTGGTTTCTATCTTTTTACTCAAAATTCTTGGTTTTTACCAACATTTGTTTACTCGGGAGTGACATAACAAGAAGCTTTACATCTTGAAGTCTATTATTTGATAATTTTCTAGGATTGGGGAGTTCTTTATTCAATATGTCTCGAAGCTCGCTTGCACGTGGATGATTTTGAGGTTTGGCACAAGTGAAATTTAATGTCAACAAATAGTAGCTGTCGGACTCCTGTAAATAAAAGTCCGATCCAAAGTGATCATTTTCAATCACCCATTGCCACCTCCAGCCCCGTCGAAAACAATAAGAAAAGAAAACGTAAATCTCCCCCTCAAAAAAGCAACTCACCTCACCGAAAGCAGAGTAAATTAACTGACTTCAGTTTTATAAAACAAAAAGAAAAGCTGAGTGTATCAAGATCAAAAGAACTCGCCAGTGGTTCTGAAAACTATTTATCCACCGAAGAAATTTTTTCCAACATGAGCAGTACAAACAGTGAACTGACAGCTCCAGTACCCTTGGGCCAGCTAGCAATACCACCAGAGCTCACCCTGTCAAAAACCAGTTCAGTTGACCAGAGATTAGACAGAATTGAATCGAGTTTCACAGATTATTTCAAGAACATTACCAAACTGCTACAAGATTCGATCAATAATTCCAGTAAAATGTGTGATGAACTTAAAAGCTGCAAAGAGGAGCTGTTATCAACAAGAACCTCAATCGAGCTGAAGGTTAACAACGTGATTGATGTGAATGAGAGACTGTTAGCTGATAACGCGTCCTTCGAAAAACTCGTTGATGAAAAAATTAAAAAAATAGAGAATCATAGATGCTCCGAGCACAATAATGATGTCACTGGAAACTTATTAAGAAAGATCGACCAGCTGGAGAGAGAACAGAAGAAATTGAACATCACTATTCGAGGGCTACGTTCATCTGCTGTCAGTACATTAAATGATGCTAAGAGTTTTCTGTTGCAGCAGTTTGGTGTTGATGAAGTGGTACAAGATGTCCGCTACATCCCCCTTCGCAGCAGAATTTCAAATTTACTAGTAGTGCAACTGAAATCATTTGACATTAAAACAATGATTCTAAGAGAAAAGAAGAAGTTTAGAAGTAACGCTCAGTTGAAAAATATCTATATTGAAAGAGATCTTACCACACATGAGAACGCTGTTGCCAAGAATCTGAGGGACTATGCAAAAACTGCTAGAGGTGAAGGTAAAAAGTGACTGTCACCTATAACAGGATATATATTAACGGTGTATCCCTCTATTGGGATGACAACTCACAAAAACCCCTGCCATCTCAACACCAGCCTAATTCAATGTCCAGAATCAACACTCAAACTCCAATGGAAGGTGTTACCAGCACTCCTGAGACCTCCTCACACTTCAATGCAGCGAGTCACCAATCTTCAAAAAACTACTAGAACCCAATAAGCTCCGAATTGTTTTCTGGAACGTTCACGGTATTGAAAATTTGTATGCAAGTGATATCGACACATCAGCCGATGTAATTTGTATTTCCGAAACCTGGTTAACGTCAGCTCCGCTCCATACAACAAGTGCCCTGAAAAATCTACACTGCTCCTGGAGTGATGCTACAAAGGATAAGCATGTGGAGAGACCTAGTGGAGGCCTTGGGATTTTCTCCAAAACCAATACCTCTATGATAAGTAGTTCTAATTATTGGATTGTTAACAAGCTCGCATTAGAGTCCGCGAATATAATTGTAGGTAATTTTTATGTCAAACCTAATATTGATTTTAATTCTTTTCTAGCCAAATTCCAGAAGCTTCTTGACAAAATTGAACTGCCCATGATGATGATATTGTCATTCTTGGAGGAGACTTCAATGCAAGAGTTGGAAATCGTGAAACCGTTCTCCCAGAAACCTTCGAAAACACTTCTTGTTTTACAAATGCTATCAACTCGGACACTTTTGTATACCCTCGTGGCCGCCTTTTGATGAAATTTGTGACCAGTTACGGCTTTGTGATGATCAATGGGAGGGTATGTGGTGACCGCCCAGCTAATTGGACTTTCCTGAGTGATAGAGGTACAAGTGTGATTGATTTAATTTTTGTCAAAGCGTCACATATCATGAGCGTTCTGAACCTCTGTGAGGATCAAGCTATGCCCCTATCTGACCACTTCCCTGTTCACCTCGCCCTTGTCATCAACCCCTTTTTCGCCAGATTCCTCGTCATCAATTCCCCCTCAACATATTCTGTCAGACTTGTTTACCGATGTGTCACCCAGTATAAAATGGAGCCCGTCCTCTCCAAGTGTGATAAATGCCTATAAATCCTACGTTAGTTCACTTCTCAATACCCCTAGCCTCTATCCTGGAGTCCAATTCTCCCCCAATGAGATCAACGTTGTGAATCAGGATGCAATCCTGACTGCAGCGTCACAAACTGGAATGGTTCGGCCACCACGTCCCTTTGCTAGTCGATCAAAGCTGATACGTAGCAAAAAGCCACCGTGGTATAATGATGAAGAAATCAGAAGAAAAAAATCTGAAATTAAAAGATATAGTAAAATCTTTAAAAGGAATAAATTCTGTAGAAATGTTAAAAATAATTTTATTCAGATGCGTAAAAGCCTCCAGAAACTTGTCAACTTCAAGAGGAAAACTCATAAAGAAAAAATATCTTATGCTCTTAACAACCCGCATCTGTCGAAGAATTTCTGGGAGATACTGAAAGTGATTGGTCCTCGACCATTTGTCGCCTCTGAGACTACTGTTGAACAATGGAATAATTTTTACAAGGCAGTTTTTCTTCCCTGTGGTTTTCCTATTTTCATACCGAGTATTAATCACGTTCCAGAGCTAGAAAAAATGATTGAGTTCAATGAGCTAGAAGTAATTTTGAAAAAAATGAAAAATAACAAGGCCACAGGACCTGATGGATTGTCAAATGAGTTCTACAAAGCTATGCCTCAGGAAGGGCTTAAGTCTCTTCTCGTACTTTTTAACAGGGTCCTGACTACTGAAATTTGCCCGGAAAGCTGGTCAGAGGTTATTTTATCTATGATTTTTAAGAAAGGCGATCCGAAGGACCCTGCAAATTATCGAGGCATAGCTTTGGTAAACCATGTCACAAAAATCTTCACATATATTCTGAAAAATCGTCTTGAAAACTGGGTTGAGCGTAATAACCTATTACCTGAGTCACAATCCGGATTCAGGCGCGAAAGGTGTTGTACTGATGCGATTTTTACCTTACTAGCGGCGGTCCAATTACAATTGAGATTACAAAAAAGAGAAATCTATGTAGTTTTTGTGGATTTCCAACGCGCCTTTGACTCCATACCACATGACCACCTCTGGACAAAATTGAACAATTCGGGTATTAGCGCTAAATTCCTAAGAATAATTAAATCTCTCTACGATCAAACGAAAGTCAAGGTAAAGTGCAATAACAATGTTCTCTGATAAATTCGATGTAACTGAAGGTGTGCTACAAGGGGAAACCCTAAGTGCTCTGCTGTTTATCCTCTATATTGCAGACTTCGAAAGCTTTCTCAGAAAAAGGGGCATAGAAGGCCTCTATATTGATGGAGTCTTAGATGTCCTAATGCTTATGTATGCGGATGACACTGCAATTCTCGTTGACTCCCATATTAACATGCACAGAGCACTCTCGGCCCTTGCAGACTATTGCGACGAAAATGGTCTTCCTGTTAATGTTTCTAAAACTAAAATTATGGTGTTTAAAAAACATGGAAGAATTAGAACAATTCCAGAACCATGTAAAAAATATGAAGGGGAAATATTACAAGTTGTCAAGGCATACAATTATCTTGGAATACCTCTGTCACGCAATGGCCTAGGAAATGAGGCAGCTCGAGCTGCCATAGCGAAAGCCAAAATGGCAACTGGAGCAGCCCTCAGTGGTTTACGAAATCTTGGGGTTAACTCATAGAGAACTCTTATCACACTTTATAATTCATTAGTCTCAACTACTCTCTTATATGCAGTACCGGCATGGGGGCTTTTGACCAATGTTGACCTGGAAGTAGTCCAACAGGATTTTTTCAAACGTGCCTTACACTTACCTAGAAACACTCTTGGCTGGGCTGTTAGACTTGAATGCAATCTACCACATTTGAACTATCGTATCATGAAACACTCTTGGGATTGGTTATTTAAAATTGTCAAAAAAGAGCATTCATACATACCCAGGGTGTGCCTAATGAGGCTTGTGGAATTAAATAATAAGGAATTTTGTGACGAATCGTATAACTGGGCAGCTCAGATAAAAAAATTTCTTTCTTCACTTGAACTCGGAGACATTTGGACCGCCGCAGACTATCGAATCCTCGTTGAAAATACAAATCAAACTTTCAATAGATATGATGAAGTTTTAAGAATCAATGATCTTAACAGGTGGTCAAAATTTTCTTCGTGTCAATTGTTGCCGCTTGCTCCACTAAGTAATTTACAAAACCACCGCTGGAATTCTCAATACTTGATTGATAATCATCCATTACACTTGAAGCAAACGATAGGGCAATTACGACTGGCTAATGTTTATAGATGTTACTTTTATATAGCTAAGGACCAAAAAGTTACCTTCAAACCGACACAACCCTGTAATTTCTGTAATTTAAAAGAAGCTGATACTATTGAGCACTTTTGCCTCAACTGTCCATTAATGTTGGAAATTAGAACTAAATTTTTCATAACTTTCCATAACTATAGGCATTATCCTCTGAATGAAAACATTTTCCGAGCAAACATCAATGAAATTAAAGGAATATATAGATTCTTATTACAATGTCTAACTCTTAGACGTACAAATGAGGCCAGCATCAATAAATCAAACCTATCTCAGTAAATTGACTCCCTCGAATGTGCAAGAGCCGAAAAATTATCCAACGTTTCTGTTCTCTACCTCTCTACATTAGTATGCAAAGCAAATCATAAATACAGGCTCCAGAAATTCAGTGTAAGACACCTTTGTATTCTTACTTTTGTATCCATACTACCCCCCTGCGATGGGGTCTTTGTACTCTTATGCAGTAAATAAATAATAATAATAATAATGATAATAATAATAATAATAATAATAATAATAATAATAATATACTGCAATTATGGGATTATATATGCAATATATATGCAATCATATAATCGATATATATGTGATATATATGCGATATGTGTGTTACCAATTCATATGTATGTAGCACATGTTTCACATATATTTCAAATCATATATTTGAATTAGAGGCAACATATATGGGGGATTATTCCAAGTGAAATAAATGAGGGCAAAATCCTCACCTAATTCTACATGCCCGATATTTTTTCTCGAAATATTTTCAACTCAATAATTAGTTAACTGGGCGCCGGTTACTTTAGAGAGAGAGAGAGAGAGAGAGAGAGAGAGAGAGAGAGAG
>NW_021680358.1:630053-672206 GCF_001412515.2 Diachasma alloeum
GAGAGAGAGAGAGAGAGAGAGAGAGAGAGAGGGAGAGAGGGAGAGAGGGAGAGAGGGAGAGGTTTCTCGGAAGCAACGAATTTATCTGATCAGCTTTTCCCCTCAATTCGGTTTTCCGCAAACTTTTCGAGAATGCGATGCAAAAGGTGAAAAAATTTATTATGCTGAAACCATTCGGAAGCATACCCGAGTAGAAATTTTAGCACTTGGTTGGCAAGGCCCTGGTACGCTGTGCCGTAGAAAAGATGCGGCCCTGTTACGGTTACCACATCAGGGCCTGATAGGAAATGTAATGCAAAGCATGATCAGGACGTGATTTCTAAACCTCATAAGGGCCTAATCGCTCTTACCTGGCATAGACTTTGCTACAAATTATTAAATTGCTAACTGAATTATTACATTGGGCCAAAAATGAATAGTAAATAAATAAATAGTGTTCCCAGAAGCGGCGGGTCGAGAAAAAAAAGAAAAAAAAATCTCCCACAGCGGGACTTGAACTCGGGACCCTCCGCGTAGTAGTTCTGTAACTTTTTTTTTTCAACCATGTTTTTATTCAATAGTCCAATTGGATATTTACATTTATTTACAGATATTTACATTAAAAAAACAAGTATATAAAAAAATTAATGTAGTGTATTGGGTTTTTTCTATAACTATAGTCACTTTGTGACTCTCGAGTTTTAACAGAGTATTGGTTGTTTATTGATGTTTCCATAACAGTTTATTGGCTTTTGTGGTCCATACGGTAGCATTTTCTGTTTGTTATTTTTCATGCGCCCCAAAAAAAAGAAAAAGGATTTAAAAAAGAAAAAAAACGTGAAGATAACTAATCTGGTCGTACTTATGGTGAAAAAAAAGGCCCTCTTATAATTACGTGGTATTGTGGAAGAAGATAATAGGATTTTTGGGATAATATAATATAAAAATCCTATTTCTTAATATAAATCTTATCTAGTGGATGTATGTATGGTATAGACGATGTGCCAAGTATCATAGTCTGTTACATCTTTTAATCATTTACTTCTGAGTGATTTTTCAGTTCATCTTATTATTAAATTATTCTTTTTTTTTATACGTGGAAAACTTATTAAGGTGGACGGAAATTGTTCCTGTGTACCCTATTTTGAGTTGTATTTATATTCCTATTTGGTTCTTTATTCAATCATTCCCTGTTTGTCAGTTCTCTCATAAACCTATCGTCATCATCTATCCACCAGTATTTTTTATTAATTCGATAGAAATCAATGATATCTACTTCCGGAATCTCCCTGGAGTATTTTAATTCTCTATTCAGGAAGTCATCTATTGGAGTAGTTCTGTAACCTATCCACTCGATCACCGTACCATTCTTAAAAATGATCGTTTGTTTTGAGTATATCAATAATACTCGTAATAAAATTGTTGTATTGAACTAAATCTAGAATAATACCAATTAGTATAATTTTCCTGATCATCATCCCTCCTCCCCTCTGACCCACCCCCCTTTACCATTTCCACCCCGACCCTTGTTTGGTGAAAATTTTTACAAGTCCCGTACGGCATGCCTTATCCGGACCTGATCATTGCCGGATCAGCTTCGCCGTATTGAACTTATAGAATTTTCGAAGTTAAGGATTCCCGGCATACCTTACTTGGTCCTGATCATGACCGGATCGAGTTGGCCGTATCCGGTATACTCAACAAACACTCGTGTTCAATCAAAACAGGCTGAAAAAGACCAAGGAATTTCCTTTGTCAGACATGCCTGAGGTAACTTTAATTTTTCTCCAGCACGGTACGCTCGAAAGGCCCTAACTGGGGCATGATCAGGCATGCCTGCTTAAAGTTTGGAATTTATTGGTATGCTGAACATGCAATGGTCCCCTTCAGGCCCTGATCTGGCATGCCGTAGTCAGATATATCGTATCGATACCGGAGCAGGGCCTTCTCTGCCAACAGGTCTGCCTGACTAAATTTCTACTCGGGTAACATCAATTTATTGATCGCGAAGAAAGTATTAAAACATCACTCAGAAACATGCTCATCATACCCCCATTGTTGTATGCTCACTGCCCCGTACTTGTTTTCTCCACCCAACAATTTTTCTGAAGTATACATCGAAGCGCGTTGCCGCCGCGCGATAGTGCCCCGCGCCGCCTCTTGGAATTGCGGTTGCTATTGGGAAGTCAAGAACTCGAATACTCTATCTATCGGGCGGGATAGGAACCCGTGTAAGAAGGTTGCCCTACCTCTCCCACGGAGCTACTGTCGAGTGGCGAAAATGTGAACCCGTGCATGTAGGGTCCGCAACCTACGCCCCGCCCCCATCTGAGTTCCCAATATCTCCGCAACTATGATAGTTATGAGAAGAAGTTATATCACAAAATATTTCAATTTTTCTATAAAAATCATTTTTTGCTTGAAAGGTTTCCTCTATCTTCAACCGTTTCTGCGATCCTGCATTTCAAACGAGTAAATTGTTATAAATAAAGAGACAGTGCATAATTTCGCTCAAAGAGTTATCATATTTGCAATCAGCGACCCCAAAAAATATGAATTCCAATGGTCAAATCTTCTATACATCTCAATGTATACAGAAGTATCCCTGGCATATGGACCCGGAATGAAAAATTTGAGTCTTTTGGGGTCTGGATTACTCGCGTCTGCGTCTATGAGAGAGTATGACTCAGCGCTAGTAGCCATACTTTTGAGAGACTCTGCGTGAGGGAAGTGACAAGACTGTCGAGAGACTGCTACCGAGCGGCTCTTGGCGAGAGACTCCGCGGGCCTTACATATCTCAATAAATAATTAATCACTAATAACTTTTTCAATTCTATTGTCAAAAATAATTGAATATATTAATGTATTTAATTCATGAATTCAACAATTATGAAAAAAAAAGAAATCTGGTCAGCGGTTCCCCAGATGTTCCCTCCTGGTCGGTCTGCCGTTTTGTTTCCTTTTGGTTACCCATCCTTTTACTAACCCAAGTCGCTACTGCTTAGCTCCGGTGATCGCAGCTTACCCCGGTATTTTTTTTTTTGATTAACAATGTTTTCATTTAGATAACAACAATTGTTTACAATATTTACATATATAAAAACTAGTTGAGAAAAAATTAGTGTAAAGTATTGGGATTTAATATATAAACTTATGGCTGAATAGCAGCTCTTGAGGTTAAATTTTATTAGCAGAATTTTAGTTCTATATTTCAACTATTAGTGAAATATGTATTGAAAAAAAATTTGTTTTCTTTTTTAACCCTTCAGAACTCGCGCTATAAGCGCCGCGCCGCCTTTTTCAAATTTTCGCTTGCCTCTTGCAAAATTGAGCTTTCAAAAAATTGAAAAAATTAGAATGCCTAGCTTGAATCATTTAGAATGGATTAGCAAGGTTCTTATCCGCTGAAAATCCATCAAGGCTACGAAAAATAATAAATTGTTGAGGCTCATACGCAAAAGCGGCGCCGTGCTGCCCAGCGCGAGTAACGAAGGATGTAAAATTTTCAATTCCGCTGTTGCTGTTTCCCGCTCGCCGCACGCTCGGCGGGTACCTATGAACGTGACAACGCTGCGTTACTGAAAGCACGGGCGGCGCAGCGCTCACCACGCCAGTAACGAAGGTCGGTGGCTGAGCGCGAGTTCTGAAGGGTTAATTATGCGCGTTGTCACATGCGAACGCTATTTGTTTGCCACTATTATGCAAAAAAAAAGATTTGAAAGCAAGATGCGCTATGTGTAAAAAAAAACGCATTAAATTATTGGCGCGGAGAAGGGTAAAAAAAAAGAATAAATAAATAAATAAAGTGATCCTATGATATGCGAATTCTGAATGATGATTATAATAATCCTAACAGGGTATAGGGGAATGAGACTTTTGACATTTCGAATCTATTCAACTTATAGAACGAAATTGTCAGAAGATTTATAATTTTAATATTAATATTGATTGTCGTGAACTTAAATAAATGAATAATTATAATAACTCCAGCAATAAACATATTAAATATTAATGTACAATATTATATATGTACTACGAATAAAAATTATTTTCAGACGTTTACTCGATCCGGAATTATAGAGAATTATGGAGGTCTAAAATTCTGTCCATTACGACGATTTCTGACTCTAATTCTATTATTATTATTTAAAAAAAAATTATTATTATTATTTTCTATGTAGAGTTGTTGACGAATTTTCATCTCTCTTATGTATTATGAGGTATTTTTCCAAGCGCGTCTGCGGGATACAGACGCGTGGTTCTCCAAGAACTTTCAGCGACCCTTTTGGACTCTCTCAACCCGAAATTAGAACGACGGGAATAACGAGAGGAGACAAACTGCCAAAAAGGGCGCCAGTCCTTTTAACCGCCAAAGGACAAGGTCACACCGTTGAGCCGCGTTCCACGACTAGCTCAGATAACCGCGGAGGCGTGTGGGAACAGGCTACAATGAGCGTACTCAACAATATGCAACTGTTTACAAAACACAAAAAATATATATTTTTAAATCATGAGTTAAGTGTGATCTTTTGCTCGTCCATACGAGAGTTAACGTAGGATTCTGTACACGTGCGGGAGAGGACTCCCGCAAGCAAAGACACTATACAAACCAAAAAAAATGTAATTAACCTAGTGATACTCATTAACAAAAAGAAATAATAATAACTTCAGAGATGCGTGGGAGACGCTAAGACGCGAGGATCACCCGCAAGCGACGACGACGCGAAAGCCACACGAATGAAGAAATTGAACAAAGTTCCAAAATCAAAACCGATAAACGGCAACAATATGAATGAAATAATTAATATTCACTAATGAAAATAAAGGAATGAGGCCAAAGGCCACTGAGTGCCGCGTCCCGAAGGCAAAAGGCTCGAATTTTAACACTCAAACGGTGTCCAAAATGGCCACCGGAGAAATGAATCGGAAAGCTACGCGAGCACTCACAAATTAAACCACGCTCACCGTTTGATACGCGAAAAAATCCAGGGTAAACTCGTCTGGTCCCTCAGTACGGCGACGTCAGGAAAAGGCCAAGAAATCTCCAGGCATACCAAAGTGATAATTATTTTAACAATTTAAAGAAGCTCAAAGAGCGTAATAAAACTTTAATTGCGCAGAGCGGCTTAATATGGCTGAACCCCAGCGAAGAGTGTCCGTCGAGGCCGTACATTGCCCCGAGGAACCTCAAAATCTTTTCTACTCCCACCCCGATCACGCGATGAAGCGCGGAGAATCCGCGTTATTATATGATTTTGAATTGGGAATTTTAAAATTGTCATAATTCCCAGTTCCTGAGTCCCAGAGAACTGAGACCTGCGCTGCGCGGTCGGTGGATGTGATCCGCATTGAACAGCGCAGAAGCCAACATAATCCGATGCTCCCTCAATGTTGCAGCATGAGTTTTTTACTGGGCGGCCTTGCGCCCCCGATCCATCGGTGAGGCGGTGGGGGTTCGCACGTAGAGGCCTGAGATGCCTGCTGGCGTGCGTCGATTCGTCTCTTGCGTCCTTCGTGGTGTGAGTCTCCCCGACTCAGTGTGTGCGTGCTAGTCGGTGTGCTACTCGTCATCTCTCGTAGTGCCGACTTGTAGTCATTCCCGATGCTCCGCTCCACTTCCCTCGTCACGAAGCTCACGTAACCCACGGTGAGCGCGATCGACAGAGTTCGAGAGAATGATGAAAAGAAAGGAAATAATAGAAATAAAAAAAATAAAATGACAATTGTGGCCCTGGGTGATCCGACTCCTCGCTGAGGTAAAAATACTAATTTTCCCCCCATGATCCGCGGTCAGTTCAGGCGAGGAACAGTACATGATTTTTATCATGTTACAGTATTTACCAACGTCTGCTAACCACCAAAATTCTTTTTGGACTTTAGTGAAAACATTTTTATCTACTTCTGGAATCTCTCGGGGGTATTTAAATATTGCATTTTCAAAGTTATCAATTGGGATGATTTTGTTTTTTCTTTATGTCTTTTGGAATGATAAAGAATCGGTCTATTCCATTCATCTTGGAACAAACCGATCCAATCATAAATAACAAAATATTGGGGTTTTATATCCCCACATCTAGCCCTGCCTTCTGCTTCACCTTCTGGGAATTCAGCTAGGTTACCCCGATATCTTCTGAGCAGTACAGCTGCTTGTGGCAGGTCGTATTTTTTACCGCTTGATAATATGCGCAATTAATGAGAGGGAGGAGATAGGAAAGGATTGACCAAGGTGAACATTGGGGTAATATAAAATAACGGAGAGGGGGGCTTGATAAGAGAAACTCGAATGAAATGGACAATGGGGCAAAATGGGATACTGAGGTGGAGTGGACTAATTAGACAGCGGGGTGAGACGGGAAAGCAGGTTTGTTCGAGTGGGGCAAAATGGGATACTGGGGTGGAGTGCCCCAATTAGACAGCGGGGTAAAATGGGAAAACAGGTTTGTTAGTGGGGCAAAATGGGGTTGTGGTTAAATAAAACCCTGAAGTAACCCGGAAAGGTGAGTTACTCCAACAGTGGGGTTAAGGGGAGACTACAATGAGTTTTAAAAGTCTGGGGTTATTGGAGTGAGACTTTTCATACGTTGAAGATCGATTATATAAATCTGAAAACGAATAATTAGTGCGAAAACAAATTTTTTTTATTGTTCGTTTACCCGAAAACGCTTAAAATGCTAAAAAACAGTCCAGGGCCTTCAATTGTTGAGCTACAAAAGATTTTTTTTTCAAAATTTTCGGAAAAATGTGTGGAACAACAATTACGAAGCAGTTTTTTGGAATTCGACTCCTACACAGCTGATTTCTGAGGCCCTGCATTGTTTTTGGCATTTTAAGCGTTTTCGGACAAACGAACAATAAAAAAAATTTTTTTTGCCCTAATTATTCGTTTTCAGATCTCACTACAATAACCCACGACTTTTAAAACTCACAGTAGTCTCCCTTTAAATGGGATAACGGGGTGAATTGGAGTAGGGGGGTGAATCCAGCAGCGAATTGATTCAATTGTTTAATTGTTTTACTATTTTAATTTACTTTTAAAATTTTTTTATTTATGGTTCGGCAAATTGAAGGATGGTATGAAATTAGATGGTGGGGTGCAAAATTGAAGTTCGGAGTAAGAGGCCGAGAATGCTATTCTCTGTCCGATTGTAGGGTAAAATGGAGTGAACTAAATGACAGGCTAATTAGCCGAAGGGGTAAATTGGGCAGCAGGTAAATTAAATTTGTAAAAAAAACTCGCCAAGAACGGGTGCGACCGTTGATTTGTTTGCAAAAAAAAATCTGAAATCGAGATACAGCTATTGTACTAAGTACAAATTATTTTTAAAAAAAGTTATGAAATCAGAAAATGGCCGCCAATCACCGATTCGTAAAACTTGCAGATCAGACAATCCACTCAAAAAAAAACCATCCTAAAGATGATCATGAAGTTTGAAAAATCGAGTTGACAAAAATTTGAAGTCAAAGGAGCGGGCGTATGGCATCACAAAAATCGGGGCAATACAAAAATCATAATGAAATTGAGAAAATCGAGTCAAGAAAAATCGCAGCAATACAAAAAAAATCAAAATAAAAAAATCAAGTTAATAAAAATTTGAAGTCAACGAACTTGGCGCGATTTTTGTGTTGTCGCAATCACTTAAGGATGTTTAGCCAGTGTCTGTAAATTGTCGGTAAATGTAATTTTTTTCATGTTCAAGGAAAATTCTGTAAGTTTGGTGGCTAAAAGCATAATATATGAAACTAACTTTTTCGATGTTCAAAAGAAAATAGTCGCAATAATCTTGGCAGAAATGAATGAACAAATTTTTCCTTATACACGGGCGCTTATGGGATTTATATCCAAATTGAAAATTCGCCTACTAGAAGACTCTAGAAATAGAAATAAAAATAGATGATAATGTGTAAAACTATACTGAATCCAATGGCCCGAAAAAAATGTGGGGTACCGGGGCAAACACAGGAAATATTTGAATGATTTTATCCCATATAAGCGCATGTTAGCGTATGCATTTGGTGCATATTCCCTACTTCATTTCTAAATAATGAACATGGATTGGTGGATTGAAATTTGTATCGAAGTAAAGTGAATATCTTCATCTCTAAGTTAAAAAAAATCAAAATTTTCTTGAATACCTGCGGTGTTGGATGAACATCCTTAAGAAAAAAAAATTTTGACGTGGACACGTCTTTCATTTCAGGACGGGGGGTCATTTTCGGAATTACTCAGGACGGCTACCGCCATCTATCGGAATGCTAGAAAATTCCAGAGTTTTCTAGCAAATTCGAGAGAATGCAAGGATTTTCTAGAAATTTCGAGGAAATTCAGGGAGTTTCTATAAAATTCGAGGGAATGCAAGGAGTTTCTAGAAATTTCGAGAGAATTCAGGAGTTTCTCGAAAATTCGAGGGAATGCAAGGAATTTCTAGAAATTTCTAAAAAATTCGGAGAATTCCTAGAGATTTCGAGGAAATTCAAGGAATTTCTAGAAAATTCGAGGGAATGCGAGAAGTTTCTAGAAAATTCGAGGGAATGCAAAGAGTTTCTAGAAATTTCGAGGGAATTCAGGGAGTTTCTCGAAATTTCGAGGAAATTCAGAGAGTTTCTAGAAATTCTGAGGAAATTCAGGGAGTTTCTAGAAAATTCGAGGGAATGCGAGGAGTTTCTAGAAATCTCGGGAGAATTTAGGGAATTTCGAGAGATTCCGAGAAAATTCAGGGAGTTTCTAGAAACTTCGAGGAAATGTAAATAGTTTCTAGAAATTTGGAAAAAATTCGGGTAATTCCTAGAGATCTCGAGAAAATTCAGGGAATTTGTAGAAAATTCGAGGGAAAGCAAGAAGTTTCTAGCAAATTTCGAAGAAATTCTGAGTTTCTCTAAATTTTGAAGAAATTCAGAGAGTTTCTAGAAAATTCGAGAAAATTCAGGGAGTTTCTAGAAATTCCGAGGGAATTCAGGGAGTTTTTCGGAATTTCAAGGAAATTCAGGGAGGTTCTAGAAATTTTCAGGAAATTCAGGGTGTTTCTGGAAAATTCGAGGGAATGCAAGGAGTTTCTAGACATTTTTTGTAGAGGATTTAATTTCCAACATAAGTGTATTTTCAATTACACTGACCGTTCGGAGTATTCACTATTAATTTGTCAGGATGAAGAAACTTGTAAATTTCTTGAATAAAATTTCTTTTGACTTTTTCTCTCAAAATTAATTGTTTCTGAGATAAATAAAAAATTAACAAATGCTAATTTTTTAAATTTCTTTCTAACTCATCACTTCTGATTCATTAATCCACAAAAAATTATTGCCAAGTGGAAGGTGAAACTCAGAAATACGAATAAAAAAATCGAATAGAAGATAAAAATTATGATAATAATAATCAAGTCGATAAAAATTCCGAGTCAACCCACTTGCATGATTTGTCGTCACTCGAATCACATGCCAAGTGGGTTGACTCGGAATTTTTATCGACTTGATTTTGTTATTAGTTCTTGCCGTTCTTGGCGATAGTTTTCTACGAAAAACTTTTTTTGGCACTGCTGCTACATTTAGCCCGTGTCGAAAAGTGCCTTTTCGTTTACTAGAAAACGAAAAGTCGAAACTTATAAACGAAAAGACTTTTCGTTTACTAGTAAACGAAAAATGGCACAGTTCGGCACTCGCTGAACGTAACATCACTAACAAAAAATATAGTTCGGATACAAGTGCGACGGGGTATTTTAACTCGCCAACTTCACACTCGTTACCACCCCGTCGCACTTCTATCGAAATATACTATTTTTTACTAGACGATTTCATACATTTTTGTAAATATAGGGTATATTCGATTTTTCAACTGTATCCCAATTTTTGGACAAGCAAGGCGTTTTCAATTTTCCTGGAAGATTTTACACATTTCGGTAAACATACTTTGCAACTTTTCGTAAACCGGAGAACAATTCTAGACCCCAAATTGACAAGTTCATTTTCCATAAACGATTTTCTCACACTCATTGCATCCATTTTTATTCATATATATCTTAAACATTACAACTTGTGCCAAATTCAACAACTTCCAGTCTCGATCGTGGCCTTTTCTCACAGAAATGCTCATTATTATTTTTTTTTATTTCAGATGAAATATTACACTGAGAAAAAAATTTATTCCTTCCAAGAAAATGTTATTGGTGATATCTTTTTCATATTCTTAGTAGAAGAAAATATCTGTTTTCGAACGTATTTCTCCAGGCCAGTAATTTCCAGGTGCTCCGAAATCAGTTCCAAGCGTGAGAATTATGGTGATCTATAAGAATATTCTTCTGCATATGACCTCGAAGAAACTCCAATAATAATTATTAACATTTGGAATTATTCCAATTTTCTTTACCTGATAAAATCGCCAATTTGTAAAATTCGGAAGAAATCGGCGAACATTTTGTCAAGGTCATATATAGCATAATAATCAGATTGTTCAATATCACTGTAATTTTTAAGGATAGACTTGGACTCTCTGAAAATGACTGTCCTGGAAAAATTCGTTCTGAAAAAATATTGTCTTCTGACGAGAATATCAATCCTTGCCAGGAATAATTTTTTCTCTCAGTGTATTGTAGAATGATTTCTGGTTTGCAGGTTAGATTTTTTTTGGTACATTTAGCTCACTAACGAGAATCAATACTAATGAGGATTTTGACTGCGATGAATGTAGTTACAATTTTCCACCACTATCACCTATCACTTTACTGGAAGAATTGTTATTAGTTAACATTTTTGTTCATCGAACGAAAATCATTTCGTTTAATCCACAGCCGCTGGTGTTTATGTCGAGTGATCTTTAAAGGCGGGTCCGATCCACCAATCCCTTTTGAATGTTCGACTGATGTCATCCATCACAGCCAACTTCCTACACCTCACGAGGCGTCAGTGCTACCACCGTTCCAAAAAAAATCTACCTCGAAATTTATTATGAGAATGAAATGAAGAAAACGGCAGATAATGAAATTCTTTGGATTGGCATATTTCATTAGTTTTAGCATAAAAAAATATTATAAAAATTGCCATCGATAGCTCATAGAAATATTATATAGTGAAAGTATAACTTAAAATGTGCTGCGGTATCAAATTTTTACAGAAAAAAATGAAAACCGTTTTGCGGGTTGTGGAGAGGGAAGTTGGCTGGCGTATATAACAGGCAGTAGCGCACGCGTTCTTGGCGACGGGATGCAACTGCGTCCCTTGATAATGGTGTTCAGGTGCATAATCAAGTAAAGACGATAGCGGGGTAAAATGAGTGAGCCTAGCAAATATGATGGTTGGATAAAACGGGATGGTGGGGTACAATGAAACAGTCTGACAAATTGGACGATAGACGAATTTGGGCCGGGGGCGAAATAGGACAGCAAGGTAAAATAGGATAGGGTGAATTGATAATGGAATAATGAGGTTAGACAGAATAAAGGTAACTAACGCTTCAAACCGTTATTCTATCTTAACCCACTATCCCATTTTACCCCATAGCCAGGTTAGTGCACCATCCAATTCACTTTGTTGTTCTATTTCAACCCCCCCCCCTCCGGGCCCAATTATAATTCACTCATCATCCAGGCTGTTCCACTCTACCCCAACTTCCCGTTTTACCCCACTAGCTAATTAACCTGTTATTTAGTTCACCACTCATCATATTTTACCCCACGACCCGAGTAGAAATTTTAGTACTTGACTGGTTAGGCCCTGGTCCGCTATGCCGTAGAAAAGACCCGGCCCTGTTACGGTTACCACATCAGGACTTGATAGGAAATGTAACGCAAAGCATGATCAAGACCTGATTTCTAAACTTGATAAGGGCTGTGACAGGCGGCCTGGTTTCGCCCTTACCTGGCATAGACTTTGCTACAAATTAATAAATTGCTAACTGAATTATTATATTACGTCAAAAATGAATAATACATAAATAAATAAATAGTGGTCCCAGAATAGGTGGGTCGAGAAAAAAAAAATTATCACCCAGAGTGGGACTTGAACTCGGGACCCTCCGCGTAGCAGTTCTGTACCCTATCCACTCGACCACCATATCATTCTTGAAAATGGTTGTTTGTTTTGATTATATCAATAATACTCCCAATAAAATTGTAGTATTGAACTAAATATAGAATAATATCAATTAGTACAATTTTCCTGAACATCATCCCTCCTCCCCTCCGACCCATCCCCTTTTACCATTTTCACTCCGACTCTTTGTTTGGTAAAATTTTGTCTTATCCGGACCTGATCATTGTCGGATCAGGTTCGCCGTATTGAACTTACAGAATTTTCGAAGTTAACGATTCCCGGCATACCTTACCTGGTCCTGATCATGAGCGGATCGAGTTGGCCGCATCCGTTATACTCAACGAGCACTTATCTTCAATTAAAACAGGCTGAAAAAAACCACGGAATTTCCCTCATCAGACATGCCTGATATAACTTTAATTTTTCTCTATCACGGTACGCTCGAAAGGCCCTGACTGGGGCATAATCAGGCATGCCTGCTTAAAGTTTGGAATTTATTGGTAAGGTGAACATGCAATGGTCCCCTTCAGGCCCTGATCTGGCATACCGTAATCAGGTATACCGTATCGATAGAGGAGTAGGGCCTTCTCTGCCAAAAGGTCTGCCTGACGAAATTTCTACTCGGGGATATAATTCGTCTAGCACCCGATCACCACATTATTCCATCTTGCTCCGTTGTCCAGTTCATGATCTCTCCCCCCCCAGTCGTCCCCTGTGCTATATTATACTTGCTTGAGTGATTATTTAATTAATAATTAATGAATCAATTCATTTTAGCGAGATCCTGACTATCAGTCCTGAAAATTCCAAGTTCCGATCTTACAATGCGAGATTCCAATCTCTATCGTGTTGGCGAATATTCAGATAGACTGAAGTCTCTCACCAAAGACTCTCCGAGACGCGAAACCTGTTACAAGAGATCCAGGCAGACAGATTTTAATCTATCACAGTTTTGAAGATCTCTGATAGACTGAAAATTTTTATCCCGGGATGCCGCGACGTTTTTGCGCTATAAAATTTCTACTAGGTTTCTACTGGTTTGTGGTTACAACACTATCAAATTTTCACTGAATGCGAAAAAATTCAAAATATGTTACAATGTACTGTATTTATGTTTTATGCATTTCTGTATTCCAAGTTTTGGTAATGCTATCGAACCCACTGCGCACTTCAAGGCAAGCATCTACGCAACTCGTAATCTTGCACGATGAACCTCTAGTGGGCGAGCGCGAGATTGGATTTCCACTAGAATTGCTATCACTTTAATCGCCCCCTCCCGATTCAACCCTAGTGATATAATTTCATGAAAATTCTCTTCAAAAACGGGTGGGGTTCTTACATCCTTACACAATGCCAATTCCGTTTCGTTTCATTGCCAACGTAATGTATTTGATAATTACAAATCGAAATAATATCTTTACAGTATATACTGAAAGAATTCCAAATATTCTTTCCTCGAACCCATCCTCCCGGACTATTTTCCGTCAGCTGACGTTTTCACGAGAATCAAGCGACTCTTGTTCATTTCTCCTTTATCGTTCCTCAGTTTCCAAGGCTACTTGGAATTTGGTCCTCTTTGGACAACGGCGGGAGTATCTCGTTTGGCAAATTCCTCAAGGTGTCTGAGTTGTTTTTAGCGTGGCAAAAATAGAAAAAGAAACGGCGGAGTTCTATAAATCAGAAATAACACAATAATTAATTTTCCAATACGGGACTGGAATTGCTAATCTCATTGATGAAAGTATGTGAAAGTGGAATCAATTTAATATCTATTCAATTTATATCTTCCCCTGGAGACGAAAAATAATCAAGTATGATATTTTCTAATATCTCGAAAACAACTGGAGCAAAATGTGTCGTCCTTCTCAAGTTCAGAACGAAATATCATACTTTGTTTCTTCAAATAATACACCATGTATCTGATGAAGGGCACTAGTAACGCCGCCTCACCGGCGTTTTTTGACACCTCATGGGTGTTAATGATCAACTTCATAACTTCGTCTGTTGAATTTTGAATTCAAACTGAACCTCTAAATAGACAAGTGATTTACATAATTGAAAATGAAAACGACTGAAAAATGTATATAATTTGATGTGGATTCCAGTTAGAAGATGTGCAGCCTTTTCTTGATCTGGGCAGGAATTTGGCAGTGATTCCGTCCAATTTAAGTGAGGTTATGACATTTAGTAGCACGTCACAATTGAAAAAAGTTCCCATCATTTGTTTTGTGCCTACAATTTGTCACTTTGCGCCACGGGCGGCACAATCAGCGGTAGGCAGCTAGAGTATATCACTCTTGTACTTCAATTTTATCAAGTTCGCAAACAAAAATAATCATTTCGTTTTATTAATAGAAAGCGGAATTATTATTTAATTAAGAATATTCGCTAGTTTTTTGCACAGATATTTGACGATTATTTTCTGCCCGGCTCTGAAATCAAGAAAGGATATCCCATACCTATGGCGTACGTTCTAACCTCGACTGACGATTATAAAGAAGTAAAAATAAAACCAATGGAAAAAAATCCTGAGGAGAATGGAGTGTGTAGCCATCTCGTCGTTGGAGCCGCTCGTGTACGGACGTTTAAAAAACCAGTTGTGCGCCCCGCGCACTCGACGAAGAGCGGCAAATACAAGCGCGTGGGCTGCACGGGGCCATACAGCTCAGTAGAACTTTTAAAACACTTTAGCAGGAAATCTGACAAGGATAGAGAATTGAATACAGTAATAAAGGAAATGAGAAAAACAATCCTTTGCTATTTTTTCCTCGTCTGTCTGATTTTATCACAAAACACACATCCCTTAGATTCAGTCTCAAATACGTACTACTTCAGTAAAATGAAAAATAAAAACAATGAAAAAATGTAATATTGAAACTATTGCTTCACGCGGCAGAGAAAAGGATTACGCGGAACGTGTATGGGCTCGTTTCATTTGCTAGTGCATCGAAAAATTATGTAAATATGATGCAAGTCCGGGGGTTCTGCCAGTGACGCTAATCCCCGTCACAATATTGGAGGTAATTGGCCGCATCCAGCGTAGTGATGGAGGAGATGAAGCTGTGTTTTTTATTCATCCGTTGGGATTCTTCACTACAGTTTCCTCAATGAAGAGAAAAAACCATGAAGGAAGAGGAACAGAATGAATTTGAAAAACAGGAAGTTCAGGTAGTCATTATGGAAGGTCATCCTAATATCGGTTACAGCATTATCATGAGCGTCTATTTTTCTCTTCACTCCCTCCTTGTTAACAAGTAACTCGCGCAATGTTTTAAGCAATTTTGATAGTGGGGAAAACTTAGTTACTCAAGTATAATGCAATTGGTAAAAGGATATAAATTATTGGCAATACAGTAAAGAAATATTATTTTCGTACTAACGAACTATTTGTTTGATAATAAAAAATGTATACACAGAAAAATCTAATTGTAATTCATGGTTTGCGAAACATAATTTACGTTGAACACCACTATGATGTGTGGTGGTTTTTTACCGTCCTGAAAATCGAAATTTCGGCTTGAACAAGACGTATTTTACGGTAAAAATAGAAAAGTAAATTACCCCTAAACGAAGCGTCTTTTACGTTTCCCTAAGCGTATTTCACGCTTAGGAAACCGTAAATTACAATCTTAACAGAAACGTATTCTACTATCTCCTTATGCATACACGAAGAGAAAATTTTCATAAAATAATCGTACCGTTCTATAAAAGTTTATCATGAGTCATCGTTTCCTGATTTCTATCCTGAAATTTAGTAAAAATTAATACATGATGATCAAATTTTATTGTACGTTGGAGAAATTTTATCCTGAGGCATAATAAATTTTACCCTTCCAGTCCAACAATTTTTATGTAGATAACAACGAACATTCTAAAACGGTTGGTAAATTTTACCCTACCGGTATAATAATTTTTATTTTCATCACCCTGTGCGAGAAAGTAACTTTTCCACGCATTTTGATGAAAAATATCGTTCGATACTCGTGGGAAAAGTGTTTTTTGGCTCGTGGGAGGTTTATAGCACGAGCCGAAGGCGAGCAGTGCAAAAAACACTTTTCCGCACTCGTAACGAAATATACTATTTTGAAACATGTGCTTGGAAAAGTCCCTTTTCGGCCATTAATTTTTGTGCATAACGTGGCACTTTTCGTCACTCCCTCAACCTGTAAACGAATAGTTACTTTTCGTTCACAAGTTTCGATTTTCGTTTTCAGATTTCATTTTCCGTTTACAAGTTTCACTTTTCGTTTACAAGTTAAGTTTCATTTCTCGGCCGACGCTTGAATGATAGCGCCATAGTTGCTACGTTTTCGACCAATCACGGGGCACTATTCCTCTAACTATGTGTATAGCTGAAAACATTGGTTTAATCGTCTGAACGGAATTGCATCAGCCCTACGGCAGCCATTATTCGTTAGTGATTCACCTCGCATTTACTAACTCTCGATTCTAAAAAAATTCTAAAAAAGGGCATTAACTATTTCAAAAACTCAACATGTCAGCGGATGAAGATTTTGATTTGCAGCATGTGAATTCTCCAACCCCACCTGATCTGCAGGTAAAATATTCCCCAGCAAAAATGGATTTGCTTCCAGTCAAATCAGGGGGTCTGTATTCGAAGAGTTATGACAATTTCGTCGTATGGCAAAGAATAGTACATTAAAGTACAAGGGCACAAATTTCGTTTTCAATGAATGTGTAGTTTACCGGCCGAGCCGAAGGCGAGGTCTGTACACACATTCGTTGAAAACGCAATTTATTACCGAGTGCTGTATAATATTTTATGTCAAGTCGTGCAGAAGTCGAGTTTTGAGCAGGCTGCGCGAAGCGCAGCGTACGATAAACTCGAGTGATTGCACGGCGCGACATAAAACAAAAAACCACATCAATTTCTGTTCGTGTGATGCTCTCATATTTCACTAAACTGTCTGGGAACCGTACCTCATCAACATTGTGGTCTGAATACAGTAAATTGAAGAGTACTCTCCAACTACATGTAGGGGTTAATATCAGCACCTACCCTGAACTCATTGCTTTTTTAAAGAAAAAATCCAAAGGGTATGAGGCCAAGAAGACTTCTGCCTTCACTGGACTCCAAGTGGTGGATTTTTTGCAGAAGGTATGTTTTTGTTATTCTAACCTCGAGAAGGTATGTTTTTGTTATTCTAACCTCACTTCGGCTAGATTGTTCAGGCTAAAAATGCAATTTACTACGTACAGAAAAATTACAGCAATTTCATCAAAAATTTCGATTAAATTTGGAGCGAATTTTCTTTTATTAAAAAAAATCATAATAAATAAAAAAACAGAAGAAAATGAAAAACGCGCAGTTGAGCAGACTCCTCCAATAAAATTGGCCAAGAATCGACAGAATTTTCATCGTGAAAATCTAATACAATTTTTAAAAAACAGTAATTTAATAGAATTTTCAATGAGATTTGTGAAATTTTTCTGTGGAAATTTTCGATGCAAGACTATTTCTCATTTGAATGTTTATGTTCATCGATTTTCTAGTTTTTATATTTAGTTGATTTTACATCTGTTTGTTTAGGCTGCACTTGTAATTAATTGGCCTCCTAGGAGCTTGCAGACGAAAAAAATTGACGAATATGAGAACCGACGATCTTGAACGCTTCTACTCTGACAGAGACAGAGAGAAGAAGAATCCTATGATCCTCGCAAAAATTCCACTTTCAAAGAATGGAGAAGCCAGGTTTTTTTTTTTTTTTATGTTTATTTTATATCGCTTCGAGTCTGATGAGACTATATGGCGATTGATCAAGACTTTAAAAATGGTTAGATCTCACCATTCTACCCGGCCAGGAATCGAACCTGGAACCTATCCGTTGTGAGGCAACGGCCTTAACCACTACGCCAGGCCACCGGGCCAGGCCAGGTCTTTCATAATAAAAGGCGAATTCTACAACATTGTACTGCGTTATGCCAATCTTCGTCCTAAAAATCTTGGCCATCACAGCTTTTTCATCAATTATCAAAATGATAAATACACGAAGCAACCTATCGGTATTAATAAAATGGGGAATGTGCCAAACATTGTTGCTAAGTTCCTGGGACTACCAAATCCTCAACGTTTCACTAGTCATTCCATTCGTCACACTGCAGCATCTTTGTTTGTTGAGGGTGGAGGAACTATGGAAGATTTGAAGAGACTCGGTGGATGGAAGAGTGAGACGGCAGCCAATGGATACATTACTCACTCAGAATCCAGTAAGGAAAAAATTAGTGACAAAATCACGAGTAACATAAACCTGCCTGGACCTGCGTCTGCGTCAAGATCAATTCCATTACGACCAAAGGCGTCTTCCATGAACGATCCTGCTGGCCCTAGCTTCAAATCAAGCTCAACTGCATCATCGGTCAGAGTATCTGCTACGAAGGATACTGTTGGAATCAACTCAGAAAACCAATCACTGAAGGATCCAGCAGTAGCAGTGTGTAGCAGGGAGAACCTCGAACCAGTTGGGAATCAAACACTTGGGCAAGAATTCAAATTGTACATTAGCAATTGTACAAATATCACCTTCCACATCTCGAAAAAAGACGATTCCTAAAACTGGCGATAAAAAACGATTTGGTTACATACGACAGAGCTGCTTATTCAAATTTTCCAAAGCACTCCGATGACATACACTAATTTTGTTTTTGTTTTTTCTTCTTTTGCAAATGCTAAGAATGCAAATATTTCATTTTTTTAGAGAACATTAATTGCATTATTTTTGTTATTTTTTTTCATTTTTTTCTGAGCGTTCATGAAATCCTTATTATATCGAGAAAATAACCATAAAAGTCGCGTGAGAAATGTTTCTGCAAGAGAAATGAGTCTATTCCATTTTTAGAGAGTACATTATCATTTAAAAATATTAATTTATGCTTTTCCTACGCTTTGAATGCAGAGAAATATGTTTATTATGTTAAAGATAAAACCAAACCACGAGAGAAGACTACTTAGGAATACAAGAGTCTATTTAATCTTATAAGAGTACATGATCATTTAGAAATGGTCATTTTTCCATTTCTATCTCCAGAAGTGCCAAAAAGAAATGTTCATTACGTTAAAGAAAATTACTAACAACGAAGAAAGTTTGTTTAGCGAAGTTCGTTGCGTAAAAAAAAAAATTCACTGTTCAAGAGTACATAACCATCAAAAGATATTTGTTTCTGTTTTTTTTTGTTCAAGTGTCAAAAAAACGTCTATTATGTTTCAAAAAGGATATTAATAAAATAAGACTTAGTTATGTAAGAGAGAAGTCTATTTTTTAAAAACTACAAAAAAGGTTCCTCTGTTTTATTGAAGATGGGTTTCTACATTATTCAATTCTACAATAATGTAACTCATATAATTCATGAATAAATAAAGGATTAAAGTGAAAAAAAGCAAATATATCCATACTATTGTTTGTCAATAATGTATATTATACTTGTGATCAAAGGAAGCTTTAACATCATTCCAGGAACGATTTCTTAATTGACGAAGCTGATGGTTCAATTAAACATGACGACGTATGTCTGGGACGAGTCGAAAGTTGGTAACAAAATCAGAAGGTGAATCCAAATTGAGGAACTCAGCCACTTCTTGGAAAGTTTTCCAAGAGAAGAGTCATTCCCGTTCTTATGCTTCCAATTCATGAAATGTTCATATTTTCGTCGATAAATCGCTCTGACATTTTGAGGCAATACCTCGTGTATCTCACGCATCCCAGGAACGATTATCTCGCGATTATTCATATTTGTTAACATTTTTATCCCACAATATGATGATTTTTACAATCACTTATTTCAAAAAAAAGTATACGTCACACGTGTGAACAAAGAGGAACGTTAAACTCGTGTGTTAATATTTTTAGGGAGAGTCGTAGGACACGCGCAGCTGAGCGACAGACAAGACGAAACAAGCCGAGGGGGCACGAGCCGAGCCGAAGGCGAGTTTTGTCGCGTCTATCGCTCAGCTGCGCGTATCCTACGACTCTCCCTAAAAATATTAACACACGAGTTTAACGTTCCCCTTTTTTCACACGTGTAACGTAATATACTATTTTATCAGGATAAAATTTATCTACCGTAGAATAAAATTTGATCATCATATATTAATTTTTACCAAATTTCGGGATTGAAATGAGGAAACGATGACTCATGATACACTTTTATAGAGCGGTAGGATAATTGTATCGAATACCTTGCAATAATCGATACTTTCGAGCTAATAATTAAACTCACTCGAAAAACTCACGACTTTTATTTTATAAAATTTATTTATTCACTTATGGTTAAATATCGTCTACATGATTGTGTATTAATAAATGTTTTTGTATATAAATGTTTTGTTTTTCAATGTTAATCTCAGATAATAAATTCGCGAATTATTTTGCTTAATAACTGTTTGATAAAAGTAAAATTTAAGACTTTATTCGAATAATTATCGCGTTGTCAAGATTAAACGAATGCCGAATATCTCGTAGAATTCTGGTCGCGCACGATTCGAGAGGTTGTTACTCTCATGAACTTTCGAGTTTAAGTGTCGAGAAGTGAAAAATATTTTCGTTAGAAAGGAGAAAATTCAAGGGGTGGTTCTTGAAGCTTTAAGTTGATGAGTGGAGGGGAGTATGATCTTCGGATTGATGAAGTATGAATTTTGAGTGGTGTGATTGGTTGGTCCGAATTGTCTTGACCTCAAAGGTGAGAAAAGTGGGGGAGTCCGCATGGAGTAACTCAGTGTTGCTATGTTTGGGGTGGCGTGGAACTCCGGTAGAGAGACCCGTTAGGTGATGCGACCGAAAATTCGTCTGGAAGGGATTAAGTCATAAACGGTCTTGGGTGAAAGGTATTGATGGAGACGGAGGACTAGATCATAAACGAGCTGAATTTTGTTGTCTTTTGAAAGAGTGTCGCAAAGCCCAGGGAAAACACGTCCGTCGCGACGAAACGGATTAAATTGTAAAATGTCTGAAGATGTTGCTTTCAAAGACAATGTTTTATTACGGTCAGAGAGATTTTGAATAGACGGGAAAAATCCGAAAGATATTTTGAAAGACGGGAAATTTCAAGACCTCGAAAATGGATTTTATTACGGTTGAGGGATTCGCTGCGATTTTTTGTTTGAGGAAAATAAATTTAGTTTCAAATTGTTGGATGCAGCTGGCAAGATTCGAAGAATTGGGGAATTGGCCTGGAGTAATTCTTGAAATATTAAACTTTGAATAAATTGAATAGTTTTATAAAAACCTCAATTGTTGATAATTGATGAGATATTCGACATGTTACGAGAAATCTCTAATATATTTGTTTGGTACGAAACAATAATTTTTATCGAAAATTTCTCTCCGTCTAATTGACAAAAAATATCGTATTTTAGACTTCAAATAACTTAAAATACGAAAAAAAATCATCGCAATTTATGAATATGATGCAGTAAACTATACGTTTATGTAACCGTAATTTTCCGGTGATTTTGACCGTAATTTGTGAATATGAAATCGTCAATTGCGTTTATGTAATGGTAATTTACGGCGATTTTGAGCGTAATTTCAAAGCATAAAAGACGATTTCCTAAACGTAGTTTACATCCAGTTTTTTCTGTGTGCATTTTATAAAATAAGACAATCTATTATTCTTTCAGTGAATCGATGCATCATATTTGGTTCTTCAAGTCGGCAATGAGTTTGCTCCCGGATAATGAATGTATGAACGGATATTGACAAATTGAAAAGAGATGAGATAGGTCAATCGGGGAGACCGGCGTAAAGCGGTGTACCTAAGAGAGAGTCGGGTGATAGAGCTTCTATCATACTTATATCACTTCTCAGCTATCACTATTCACATTCTCAAATTTTCAACTCGCGTAGCCAATGTATTACAATTGGGGGTACAGTGAGGTAGTGTCCGAAAAACTTTAAAAAATTAAAAAAATTTTTTTTTGTTTTTCACCTTCGAATTTCCAAAAAACGACAGAAAAACTCTGAAATCAGGAAAAACGGTCCCGATGAATCAATTTTTTAATTTGGGGCACGATAGGGTACGACGCATAAGAGAATTTTTATTTTTCAAAAAATTCATTTTTTCGATCGTTTTTGTAATATCTTCAAAAACGGTGGTTTTTTTCTTTAATTTCATGTTCATCAACAGAAGAGTACGTTGCAACAATTTTCTATGCATTCTTGAAAATTTTCGTTATTTGTTTAAATTAATTTTTATTTTCCAAAGATCGCGATAACGAGCAACTCTACCGAAAAATGTTAAAAGACCTTTATTATACAAGATTAAATTTCCGATAAAAGATGACTTTTTCTATTTTCCGGTAAAATCGATAGTCATTGAGATATTTTGATATACATGTTAAAAACATTGAAAATTGCAAGTTTTTAGGGACTTTATTTATTTTTTTCTATTTAAGTACAAACCTAAAGGTTACATAGCTATACACGTTATAATACAAAAAAGAAGAAATATTTATAATAATTAAACCTCTATGTGACAGTCGTTGAGTTAGTCGGAAATAATTTCGATAGATTTCATATCGAGTTCTCTTAGAATAATACGACTAGAATAAGGAGGAAGAATTTGATTAGTTATAAACGATTGAAACATGAATATTCTTCGCTGTTCCTATCGAGAGCAGTCCCAAAGTACATGATCGAGATCTTCTGAAGGATGACCGTAAGAACATTGGGCTGATTCTACCAGGTTCTTTCTTTTTAGCGATGTAGCAAGGTGGTAGTGATTTGCACGGGCTCTGTTGACTCAGATAATGGTTTTCGTTGGAAGATTCTTATTGCAAAACCATGGTAGACGTTTTTTAGTGAAAAAATTTTCGAAGTAGAGCTTGTCTTTGTCCTTGCCTTCTTCTACGCAGGAGTTAATAGTGGAATCTAGACATTGTTTTTTGAATTTTTCACGGAAGGCGGTGAATAGAACAGTGAAAGTAATATTTGGAGGGTTTTCCGTAGCCTCTACTGCGAGACGATCGGCTTCCTCATTACCCTCGACTCCCGTATGCGAGGGGACCCATTTAAATTTCAAAAAATTGGAATTATTATTTCTATCGGTGAACGATATGTAATTTCGTTTGATATCCAATATCAATTTGTTATCCCTAATACTTGGTGTTGGCCGGGCTAGGGAGTTGAGAGCACTGAGGGAGTCGGTAACAATTTGATAGTCTCTGTGTGGTGATTCTAACGCAATCTTGGTGGCTTCTCGGATAGCTACACATTCCGCGGTAAATATGGATGCCTGGGGAGTAGGGACTTTATCGATTCAATTTGCAAATTATCAATGGTAGAAGAAAATGTCAAATGACATTTCTTATAGGAAATTGAAATCCCTACACAAAGTGTCTTCTGGCATGTTTGCTCAAGTCCATTTGTCACCCAGATAATTGGAGGAACAAAGGGCATTATTCATTTTTTCCTCAATTCTTTTTTCTGGAAATTGAAATTTCCGAATTTATTCATTAGATTTTTCTTGTTCATCTCAATTTTAACAAGTGAACTCCTAATACTTTGAATTGATTGTTTTTATTCTCTTGCTTCAGTAGCAAAGTGACGTTTATATCAGTAAACAGGGAGTATGCACAGCAAGTGGGATTCCCCTAATTTTTTATTGTTTCCGTCATTACCGACCGTCGGGGGATGGATTTAGGAAATTTATTTGAATAATTCTGGATCATTGAGAGAACTCAGTTTTAATCCAAATACTCAATATGGCGGCTCATCCTGGTGTTTGTTTTGATTCACGTTGAGCAGTTTCCGCCATGTTCAAAGAAAAAATAACATTCGGTGCGACGAGTGACTAGCAGCTCGTTGCAGCAAGTGACAGTTCAAATTAACAAAGCAATAATAAAGTGGTCGTGGTAGTTTTTTAGTTAATACAGGAGAACGGGGCAAAGGGGGGTAGCCAAGACAAAGAGGCGGGTGTATTATACTTATATTGCTTTATAGCAATCACTATTTACATTCTAAAATTATCAACTCGCGTCTCCAATATATTATAGTTGCGGACACAGTACGGTAGTATCCAAAAACTATAAAATGATTATCAATGTTGTTTCTTTGTTTTTCACCTTCGAATCTTCACAAAACGACAGAAAAGCTGAAATCGGTAGGGTTTTAATCAATATGCCCAATATGCCGGCTCATCCCGGTGTTTGAAAGAATTGAAAGAATCCCAGAGTTCTTCCATTTTTAAGGAACTTCCACTGTAAGTTTATGGTCTATAGAGTGGGGGAAAATATCAAAGGTTCCGACAGTCTGCTGCATTGTTAGAAAAAAAAATTATGAAATTGCAAAAAAGTCATGATTGTATCCAAATTTCGACGATTGGGTTTCTTCGCGTGTATTATTTATGACTAATCACTTATCAATCATTTCTATTTCGAAACAAAATTTACAGGATTTTTTTAATAAATAAAAATTGTCACGAGAGATCTGACAACCACGTATTTTCGTTCGACGTAGGTGGTATTCTTGTCTCCCTAGAAAATCCTATACTGTATTGTAAAATCTATAGTACACGCCTCGACGGAGTGAACCGATCGCATTGTCGATATGACATTATTGGCTAATGAGCTTGAGTGTGACAAGTGTAAGAACCCCCTGTCGTTAAAGAACATTGAAAAAGAAACGAAACGTGAAAATACTTCGAGAAGTTAAACAAATAATTATAAATCATTTCTTGTTATTACTTTTCTCTTGTGCTAATATGAAGAGGGATTTAATGAGTTTATATATTGTTCGTCCAAACATAATACATTATTTCAAGTTTTCTATGAATTAAATAAATTATAAAATAAAAACATGATAAAGTCAATGTTTTATACCGTGAATAACCTACGAGTGTAGTTTTCAGTTTGAATGACCCGCTCACGCGATGGCCTCCGGCGCGCGCAGTGTAACCTCCGCCGACGTTGTCGTGTTCAGCCATTATTTTCCCCTTAGCTCCACCAGAATCCCGAACCATGCCATACATTTTTAATAATTAAAAATAATCCGTGTGGTTACGGATAATGAAATTGTGAGAAAATGTTCCTGAGATCTATACGGTTCTATTTGTGAAGAGTTTCGATTTTTCTAGTATTGTCGATTATTTTTCCGTGATTTTTGAAAAAGTGCTGCCATAAGGCTCTGTGTTAATGACATATCTTTGATATTTTCTCCCTAATAATCTACGTGGTTCATCGTATTCGGACTTCAGGAGGATATTTCTAATCACTGAAAGAATATATCCTCAAAGTTTCAGCTAAATACAGTATTTCGTTCTGCTCCCATTCGATTACTGTGGAAGTCCTTTAAAAAAATTTTCCTTAGTATTATTCGAGTTTTTTTTAGCTACATTTGACTTTTTATTGATCCCTGATCGACCTCTTGTCAACCCCTTGAATTTCTCTTTGGCCTTTTTTTATGTACCCCACTGAGCCCCGACCACCCCGTTTTGCCCCGGTCTCCCCTACCCCACTATGCTCCAGCCACCACGCTTTGCCCTGGCGATTATTTACTACAAAAAAACATTTATCCCATGTAAATATTATTTACTCAGGTAAAATAAAAATAATGGAACGTCCAGAAAAAGGTTTCAGGGAATAAAAGAATTTCCAGAGTTTTTCCATTTTTTAAAATTTTTTCCTTAGTATTATTCCAGTTTTTTCAGATTTTTTTTACGTATATTGATCCCTGATCGACATTTTGTCAACCCCTTGAATTTCTCAATTTTTGCCTTTTTTTAAGGACTCCACTCTGCGCCGGCCACCCCGCTTTGCCCCGGTCTTCCCGATACCAAATCAAATTGCTAACACTTTCATTGAATTTTCCTCCAAATGCGTACGAATTGAACGTTTGTCCGAAGAATGAAAGAATTCGTTGCTCATTATTTCAAAAGGAATCCTCCACAAATTATACAAACTTTCAATTAACTCAAAATCGTTATGATAATACTACTAAGCAACGCCATGAATATTTCTTTTGATTCCTCGAAGGTCAAAGGCACATTATATTTTCATTCACTTGCAACCATAAGACCTGCTGAAACCATTTTCGCTTATCTAAAAAAATGATATTACAGGTACTTGAAATGTGTAAAGTGAATAAAGGAAAGAAGGGTGAGGCCCTCGTCAGATCTCCGTTGGCCTCACGGGGTTGATGAATGATGCGCGGTGAGTGGAGACTCGGTTAAAGTTATCTGTGTAATCTGAGTGCATCGCTGTGCGGTCGCGGACTTTATGGCCACGTTACTCCTAATACTGCCAGTTCGCAAGGGCGAGGTCGGGGTTTTTGTCTGTGTAGTGTAAAATGAAACTAGGTCGAGTTTTGGTTGCATCAGACCCTCATACTACGCATTTCCACAACAAATGGCATTTTTTTATGATGGCCTTGTTTTGGTTATGAAGTTGTAGTTCAGTTGTTTCCAAAGTTTTTTCCAAGCCACACTGATAGAATGATTCATTTATTCCAAACGAGATTCGTTAACTATTAACGAATGGTAGAGTTGAATATGACCAAATGAATATTCGTTAATAGTTAATGAATGGTTGACTTGAATGGCGAAAGTCCAGTCAAACAAGGCTCCTCAAATATACGTTCGTTAACTATTAACGAATGGTAGAGTTGAATATGACCAAATGAATATTCGTTAATAGTTAATGAATGGTTGACTTGAATGGCGAAAGTCCAGTCAAACAAGGCTCCTCAAATATACGTTCGTTAACTATTAACGAATGAAGATTTGGTGAGACCGAATTGACCCTAACCTCCAACCAATATCTATTCGTTAACAATAACTAATCCGTTCTATCAGTGCAGGATTTAAAACAGGTTGCCCATAAATTCAATATACCTCAGTTCATCCCATATAATGACATTCAAATTTGGAGATGGATGATGAAAACAACCTGATTAAAAATTCCGTTGAGTCTACCCGTTGGTTTCATCGAACCATCAGGTCTTGATCAGATGGCGGGTAGTTGGAGATCAGACCAACTGTATACCCGTAGCGAACTCTGGATAGCGTCGAACATTGGTAAGGTGATATGAACGGCTTACGACTCATTTTGGACTTTTATTCCGGTACCTTAATTAAAAAAGCATTAAAAAAAAGATCATTGCCTCATAAGAGAAGGTGCCGAATGGGGAGGCGGATGATTGAACTGTCTCAAAAAAGTTTGAACTTATTCAGCTAAATGGGTTGCAATAATTTTGTGATCAATTTGCTGTTTCACTCGCGAAATCTTGTAATAAATGATTTTAAATAATCGAATATGCAAGGTTAACAACATTGGAAGATAGTACCATAATTTGAATTGTCAGCGACATCTATCAATTTTCAGTGGTGGTTTTTTCTACTTTATATGAAAACTAAAAGAAGAGTTGTCTGCAGATAGGTAAAGCCGTAGGGGTCCATAGCACCGGAGGGTATATTTTTCTAGTTCCCCTGTGTGCCTCACCGGGTGAGGAAAAAATTCTGATTTAGGTATATTATTCCCGATTCAAAGATAAAATATGGGTTCAAAATGGTCAAAAATTTGAGGGCAGAAAATAAGGGCAGTTGCATTCTAAGCCTCATTGCCTCACGACCCTTTTATTATTTTCTTTTATATGCTGACCCCCATTTTTTGACACTAATATTTTGAACCTAACTGCTTCAATTTTACATTCTGATACTCCTTTCTCCTGATCCTTATACCGACCCTAATTTTCTGACCTTTAAATTTTGACTCTGATTGCCTAACCATTTTTTCCGCTCCTTATTTTAAAATCTATATATTTTGACCCTTATATTCTAATGGTTATTGCCTAACCCTCATTACCTGGTACTTATTTCCTGATCCTTATGACTCTCCATTTTCGCCTCTTACATTTTGACCCCCATTGCCTGAGCCCACCTTTCTTCTTTTATTATTATGAATTTTGCAAGATTATTCATATACCCGTTCAGGTATAAAATATAGCCTATCCGGGTATTTTTTTTCCGTGTGGACTCTTTTAGAAAATTATTTGTATCTATAATTACTCTGATGTATCATGCCAGAAATTAAATCGAGGAAAAAATAGTCCTCTTTCTAAAATACATACGATTTGGGTCAAGACCATTCTTCACCCGGAATTCGTGAGAGGATTTGAGAAAGTCTATTTAGAATATCTACATTATTTAAGACACACATTAATTTTCAACGGTTGTTCATAATAGTGGAGAATACTATTTTTAAAGATAAGCGTTAAGAATGTTCTACCCCCTTTCAGCCAATTTTCATATTTTTGTTGATTACAAACTGAGGATCGGATTGATGCGAGAAAATATACCGTTTATGCAGTGTATTATTATTTAATAACTCACAAAGTTTTATCACTGTGTAACCATTTAACTTCCTTTTTTTCAAAACTTTTCGATGGAAGGTTTAGTTTAACGTTAAGTTTAGAAAAAAATCATAAAAATGATTAACACCTCGTATTGAAAGGACTTATAAGTCCTTCCCCATTTTACCTTGCTAACATAATCGTTCTTCTAGTATTTTTTCTGCGTGTATTATTCAACTCAACGTTGGTGCGCGGTGTCCGTTTGTGCGCAATATCTCATAAACTACTCAAACGATTTCAAGATTTGTTTTTGAAAACACTCGTCTCGATGGTTTCTATAGGGTGTCCCAGAACCCAACTGAATAATTGTCATCAGAGAAAATGTCAGGACGCTCCTCCAACCTTCTAAATAATCACTGACCCTCTCCGATATTTACTGAGAGGTATTAAAGGGAGATAACTTTGATTTTTCGTATTTTTTACGAAAAAAAAATAGTCGCACCCAAAATATTGTAAAAAACTGAATAATTGTCACCAGAAAAGATGTCAGGAGGCTTCCCCAATCCCCTGAAGAATTACTAATCCCCTCCGATTTTTACTTAAGGGTATTAAAGGGGTAAAAAATAGATTTTTTCCATTTCTCACGAAAAAAAATAGTTGCATCCAAAATATTCAAAAATACCAAATGATTTCTATTGGGGAATCTGTCAGGAGGCTACTCTAACTCTTTGAAGAATCACCAACCCTCTCGAATGTGTTTTTGAGGTCATTAAGGGGACAAAAATTGATTTTTTTGCATTTTTTATACAAAAAGAAAATACCCGTGTAGAAATCATGCCGCTTGAGCTAGGGTAGGAAGCCGTATCCCAGGTAGAAACGCGCCGCTCCACTCCAGCTTGGATAAACTGCACGTACCCGAGTTTGAGCTGCGTCACGCGCTTACAGTCCAGCTAAGATTATCGGTCGAAACGTCTCCCTGAGCTTTAGTCGAATGACCACTGCTTAACCTCCGGTTCATTCCTAATTACTCTATCCCAATACACCTAACCTCAATATATAATTTGACAGGTCAGATGGCATCGCAGTTTGGTTGAACAATTAATCGAATAATTGGGAAGATGGCATGCCTTTTTAATTAAGGATACCCAAGTATCTTTTACAGTTTGGTACTGACAACACTATAGATTCTACCATTTTCAATCATCAAATTCGTCAATTAAATTGCGTGAGAAAAATTAGAAAAAAATCATGAATATTCAGCGTCATTCAAATAATATTTTGCACAGAATTATTAATTTTTTAAACGTTCGTTGTTTATGAATATATAATTAAAATTGTTTAAACTTTCGGAAACCTTATTTTGTTAGGCATGAAATCGATTTCTGAATAAAATTTTGAATATGAATAAATTTTAATAGTGGAAAATTGATTGTTTATAAATTATTTATAGAAAATGCACGTAATTTTAAAAAATTGCAATTCTTCAATTATTTCATCAATCTTCCTCCAAAAGTCATTCATTAACAATATTTATTTGAATTAAATAAAAATCTTTCTTCGATTTTTTTTACTTATTTTAAGAGAAAGGATTTAATTATATGAAATGAACAATTTATTAATTTCAAATGAAATTTTAATTAAATTCAAGGAAACAATTTATTAATCCCAAATGAAGAGTTTTCTTATTTACAAAAAATCACATTTTTATATATTTTGTAAAGGAAATTCGAAATTATGTTTCAACCATATGTAGAAAAAGGCCGTTTCACTTCGCCTCATTCTCCCTTAATAATTATTGCATTTTTCTCTTCCAATTTTTCTTAGTCCATTTCAATTCCGGAGCGATAATAAATGATTAGTATCAAATAAATTTTTATTAAGTTCGAAAAAAATGTATTTATTTCAAATGAAAGAATTTTCTTAATATAAGAAAAATCTTTATTTATTAATGGAGAATTGTTTTGGATGGAATGTAAATTTATTAACAATAAAAAAATCATTTATTTGATAAAAACAGAACCTCAAATAAAGAAAAACTTTAAATTTAAATAAAAAAGTCTATTTCGCGCTATCTAAATAAATTTATTTATTTGATTGAAATAAACTTCATTTGATGTAAATAAAAAATTTCTCTGCGTGTATCTAATATTCTTCGCACTGTTAGAAAAGAATTGCAATTTGAATACTTACACCATACGTTGACGTTTGTTTCAATGACTGTAAGGCTTATTAATTCCTTATCAATAAAATTTAAAGTTCCCATTCCCATTCCTATTATTTGATTCTTTCTTCGCTCGGAATGACACGACTGAATCGAAGCCGGGTTCTGAGCATTGCACCACTGCTCAACCTCAGGTACCGGGTGGTGCCGTCCTAGCATCGGGCCGTACCCCGGGATTGAGCAGCGTGGCGCGACGTAAACTCGGATCAAGCAGCAAGCGGAGGCTGAGCGCGCGTTACCCGAGTTGCGGCTAAATCCCTGGTCAAATTTCTACCCGGGTAGTTGCACTTAAAATCTTCGAAACGCCAAACAAGTTCCATCATGAAATATTTCAACAGATGCCTTCAACCCTCTGAAAGATCACCAATCTCCTCGGAACGATACTTAATGCTATTAAGAGGCTAAAATGGTATTTTCCAATATTTTGGATACAGGTTTTTTTTTCACAAAAAACGAAAGAAATCAATTTTTTATCCTCTTCATACCCTTACGTAACAGTCCCAGGGGGTTGGTGTTCTTTCGGGAGGTTGGGGGAATCGCATGACACATTCTCCAATGGAAATTATTTGGTATTTTTGAATATTTTTGGGGCAACATTTTTTTTCGCATAAAAAACGCCAAAAATTAATTATTTACGGCCTTAAGGAGAGACCACGGTGAAATTTGAAAGTCCCTGGATTTTGATGGGACTAAGCTTAAAGCTTTTGATACTTATTGGGCGTCGATAAAAAGTAATATTGAAGCTGCTACCAGAGATTTTCGCTACGTAGAAGGGGTCAAAACAGATGAAAAGCGATTTGAACCTTCAAAACGGGTTAAGTGCCTCATTTTTCAATCGATTGAGCTGAAATTTGGTACAGTTTTTATATACCGAAGTATAGCTATGCATGAATATTTCAGAATATTATTTTTTAGTATATATCTGAATTTTTTCTCCCTCGTGATATACCCGAACCATCCCGAACCATCCCAAGCTCTCCAGTCTCCTGAAAGCAAAAATACAATTAGAAATGTAGATTTAATCTGTCAGAAATTATTCAGTATTCCATTTTACAATTTTACTTTCGGTATCATGAAAGGTTGAATTATTTTACTATTTTATGATGCTCCAGCTTTGTCTAATGGTCCTATTTTCCTCTGCTGTTTCGACACTTCAGCGGCTCGTTGCTGTCGTTCCATTTTTTTTGTGAATTTCTTTGAAGTGATTATCTGTTGATTTGCACTACATGATACGCTCCTATCGTCTTGTTGACGAAAAATTTTCTTTGAGTAATAACTGAGTTTTCTGTTCTTGATGCTAGCCCTTAGTTGCTGAGAATGAAGACAATCCATGTTGAATCTAGCAACTCCATTCGTTTCAGAAATCCGGAGTTTTTTCAATGACATGAACACATGCTTCGGATAATTTCTCCATATGACGGAGTGTAGAGACTCGTTAGCGTTTTGTGTTCCTCTTCTCGAGCATCTTTAAAGAAGTTCGTCACCAGACAATCGTGTATACAGTGGCTGAATAACTTTGACAACGTCTGCATCCAACTTGACCGACATCTGCTTGTGATTTCCAGGTGGTTGTTGTTGCGCTCTGCGTTTATTGTAAAAACACCATGAATTGTCACCTTTGGGGCAGTCTTCATGGTTAGGCTTCTCACCAGTTGATGAGCAATATTTCAGTTACGCGAAAATACCATTCCTCATAGCATCAATGTCTGGCCGATTGGCAACGATTGCATTCCCGTAGAAATTTCCAAAAGCTGTTATAGTGAGTGCCGTCAACGTCCCTGTGCTCCGCCCCCCCAAATTAGCCACTCCTTTCTTCGAATCTTTGCATAAATTAGTGAGTCCTATGACTACAAGTTTAGCAACGTGGTTAATGCACTCCTCCTTGATGATATCAGTCGTTCCATAAGGTTTCAGTTTCTTCAGATGACTGAAAGTCTTAGAGTCACCGGCGGACTACATAACTGCATAGCGGAACTCTATTTCCTCAACGGATTGAAGCCACAGCCTTTCCGCTGCCGCAACTTCCGTCGATCTCGAAGAACCCTGATAGTTGACACTACACTCTTCACATTTTCGGTGATCTTTCTGCCAGAATGCAAACTCAGCAGTGTAAGTACCAAGTTCATCCTCAAAAATTGTACAAAGATGACAATATTTCGACAAAATTTCGAAATCCACTACCAACCCTGTGAGGATATCTATGACGACATCTATCCCGTACAGTGAGGTATAGTCTGGCTTATGCCATGTACCATCGTAGCTAACGCCGACATCTACCACCGAGTCCTCCTTCAGTGTTGAATCCAACGCCATGTGAGCTTGTCGCACTGCTGAACGCGATTCAGAGAGAAGCCTTTGCTTGACAATTGCATACTTTTTATCCAATTGAGGTATGTGAACTGCGTAGACAGATTCTTGTACCACATACGTATTCATAATTGCACCAAAAGTTTTCATTGTAGCGTTTCCCATACCATGACAAAAAAATGCATCTACCATTCTACGATTGATTTCATAAGCAGGTTTTTGAGAAGTGCCGGCAATCCTCGCACTAATCCAAGACTCTCCAAGAGAATTTCTGCAAATCACACAATCTACCATCAATTTCATTGCAGTTTCTGCTGTGTCTACAATTCGAATTTGCGGAGCTTTTGTAGTGAAAAAATCACAGTCAATATTCTCGAGCAATTTATGTAGAGCAGATTGTTGAATGAAGAAAAACCGATCATCAGGATTACTCTCAGTGGAAATTTCTCTCAATTCAAAAGCTTTGAATTTTTTGCACTGGTCCCCGCCACATCACTGATATGCAATTTAGGGTCACATTCTCCCATCAGCTTTCCAGATGGTGGACCTGCATCTTCCATGGAATCATGTATGTCAGAAAACCCCTCAGAATGGCATTCAGATACAGAATTATCAAATTAAATATCTGTGAATTCATAACACAGTTCAATAAAATTTAGATCTGAATGATCGTTGATGATTTAGATTTTGTTTTTTGCCCTAAGTATGAAATTACCACCTCTAGATAGTTTTTTTCGCGCAGAATCAGAATCTCCCCTCCGTTTTTCTCGAAATGCGATCGTTATTGTGGAAAAAAATGTTGAAGTCCCAAAAAAGTGCCAAAACGCTTGTTAAAAAAAAAACAAAAAATAAACGCTACATGCCTTGATCCCATTTAAAATTCAGCTAATTCATTAAATTTCAATCTTCTCAATGAGACGATCTATTTCTATGCCAATGCGTGTGCAATCCTGAGAAAAATTGAAGATTAATATATTAAAAATTTAATTTGACGTAATTTCAAATTGCGTGATGGGAGTAACGTGAAGTTGTAACACGCGTGCAATTCGTGATTCGAAATACAACATGGTCATGTGAAGTGTAAAAATCAACTAAATGAGTGAGTTAAACCTGAATCTGTTTTTGCGTGGGACATGAAATTGATATGTCATATTTCCACATGAGTCTGTCATTGAATTTGAATTGTGAGGTAAGTAACTCTGTGATATTTAAATTATTGATTCAACATAATTATCCTACGTAATTGAATTCACAGATTTTCATTCGCTGGTTACTGGCTCTGCATCCTTGGAAATCAACAATTCTGATGAAAATTGTAAGAAAAAGTGTTGGCTGGGTTGTGAAAATGACGCGAAGAAGTAAAAATCTGATTGAAGGATTTTGTTATGCGTATTAATTTCTTAACATTGTAAATTTTTGACTGATTTTTGATTATAATAAATACTTATCAAAATGTTTTTTTCAAATTTATTTCGTGAATCATTCGTACTATGCAATACAATTACTGTCGCATGCCTGAGTTTTCGTTACTGCACATCATTTCATTCCTCAAGACAGAGAAATATGACGGTGGATGCAGTATTGTATTTCAGCTTTTCTATTTCCTGAAACTAAATATTTAATTTAACAAAGGAACAACTAATATTATACATTGACAGTTTGGTAACCTCTCCTCTGCGTTTTTCTGCATAAAAAAGAGATTCTATGCCCGCAAATGTAAAAATTCTCCTGATTTGTTTTGCTACGTGTGTGTCAAGTTTACACCTAAACCACAAAGAAGGGTCATCACGCCACATCTCACTAATGCCTATAAACAAGACTTTCAACTACCAATGGTTAATTTGGATAAAGCGTGGACTCCGAATCATTGCTGCAGTTATTGTATGAGAAATCTCACTGGATCAATCGAGGAAAATAAGAAGTTACAATTGCAGCAATTTGGAGGGAGCCCCAGGATTACGTAAGTGATTGCTACTTTTGTTCAACTGAAATGGTCCTATACTTGGAAAAGTAAGAATAAAATCAAGTATGCCACCGTTTCATCGGTCGACCAACCAATATATCGGGAGGATTTTCAAAGAAAATCGTCAACATCCAGGCCGGATCAGTATGAAGAAACTGAGCCGGAAGTAGATGCAATCGAAGTCAACGATTCGGAGTATGAGCCTATCCTCAAATCGAAGACTGAAAGGTCACCTATCTTATTCAATCAAGATCAAGTGGATGGTCTCGTTAGAGATTTGCATCTCAGCAAAAGAGACGCAGAACTGTTACCTTCGAGGCTAAAAGAAAGAAATTTGGTTACTCCACACGTCAATATCACTAGTTTTCGGATTCGTGACAGAGCTTTGCATCAATTTTTCCTGGAAGAGTCCGGACTCTCGTATTGCTTTGATGTCGATGGATTGATGAAAACCATGGACATCAATCACGAACCGGATCAGTGGCGCTTATTCATCGATTCTTCCACCAATAGTTTGAAGGCTGTATTGTTACACATCGACAATCTATATCCTTCGCTGCCCCTTGTTTACTCTATGTCTCATAAAGAAACTCACGAAAATATAGTTTTTACTGGAGAAAATTGGGTACAAATATTATCAATGGCGGATTTCAGTAGATTTGAAAATGGTGGCCATTATCCTCGAGATGCAACTTGGCTGGACCAAGTACTGCTGTTTTCTTTGCCAATGGGATAGTCGCAATCGAGCATAGCACTATTGTCAGAAGATTTGGCCAGAGTGGGCAAACTTCACCCCAGGTGAACAAAATATTGTCAGACAACCACAGGCCGAACCTGCGAAAATCTGCTTACCACCCTGCATATTTGCTTACCACCTTGCATATCAAGTTGGGATTGATCACAAGTTTTGTAAAATCATTAAGAAAAGACGGATCAGCCTTCAGCTATTTAAAAAAGATATTCCCGAAACTGAGTGAAGCAAAAATCACAGCAGGGATATTCGTTGGTCCACAAATAAAGAAGATAGTGGAATCAGATGATGAGTTCAAGAAACATTTGAGCCACATCGAACTGCAAACGTGGGAATGTATAAAGGATGTACTGGCGAATTTTCTTGGTAGTATTCGCTCCCCCAATTACAAAATGATTATCCAAAAAATGTTGCAGAATTTGAAAAAAATGGGGGTCAATATGTCGCTAAAAATCCATTTTCTGGATTCTCATCTGAATTTCTTCCCCGAAAGCTTGGTAGACGTCAGTGATGAGGACGGTGAGCGATTCCACCAAGATATATCCACCTTGAAACGACAATATCAAGGCAAATCGGCCATTCATATGATGTCAGATTACTGTTGGGGCTTAATAACTGCAGCTGAAATGACTCACAAGAGGAAAGCTTCGAGAATTTCTTTCCAGGACGCTGAGAATGTCAAGAAACCCAAGAGATGAAAAGTGTTGATTAAATCTTTTTAAAGTCTATAAATATTGTAAATGTTGGCAATTTAAAGAATATTCAATTCTAGAAATATAATTTGTGGATGTTCATTTTCGAGGTTTCATTGTATAGCCATTTTCAAATGGACATAGAAACAGGTATCAATTGTAGGAGAACTGATTCTCATCTATTTTAACTTTTAACTTGCTTTGGCTTCACGATAAATATATTCCTTGGGTTTTAAAAATTAGGAGTCGTGAGCTACGATGAGGGCTGTGGGCGAGTCGATGGGCTACCAGAACTTGGTCGCGTGGATAACACGAATAATGCAACTGCTGTGTATCACATCATTTTCCTCGTGGAAATTTTCATGCAAAAACACAAGGGTCGTCATTCAGCATTAGTTATAACGTCGGACTATGAGTTATAAATCAAAGAAAAAGGATCAATTTCTATAGTTAAAGTAATTGAATCGGTACCTAAGTGGGAAATCTGAGTGGTAGGTTTAATTATCCGTCAATGGATACCAAATGAAATAGATTTCTTAGATTTCATTGGTGTATCTACATACGCCATTTCGCTGGAGCTCTGGCTGAGTCCAAAGTATTGCTAAATATTTTTTTTTTATAGAATGCAGTACAAAAAATATTTCAATGCTAACAAATAACCACGTTGTATTTCGCGGTTAAGAGTTCCACGTGTGTGATGGAACTTCACGTTACTCCCATCATGCAATACGAAGTTACGTCAAGTTACATTTTTCAATGACTCAATCTCGAATTTTCCTTAGGTTTACCACTCATATTTAGATACTCATATTAAAATGGACAGTCTCATCGAGAAGATCGTAATTTCGTGAATCAGCTGAATTTTAAATGGGATCAATCCATGTAGCGGTTATTTTTTGGTTATTTTTTTAAACAAGCGTTTTGCCTCTTTTTTAAGATTTCAACATTTTTTTCCGCAATAACGATTGCATTTCGAGAAAAACGGAGGGGAGATTCGGATTCTGCGCGAAAAAATCTATCTAGAGGTGATAATTTCATACTTAGAGCAAAAAACATCTAAATTGTGTTACTCTGAAAACCTTCTCTGACGTTCTCATCGGAAGTTAGGTTAGAATCCACTTTACTCTTTTTTTGTCAACGAGTTTCCGCAGCACCTTCAGCTCGACATTTCTGCTCTCTCTTATGGCCTTTTACTTCACAATTATTGATCAACTTTTTACTCATTATATGCTGTAAACTAGAAAATCTGCAAAAACTGAGGGAAAAATATATTGTTGAAAATCATCCCTCAGTCGGGCTAAATATCGAATTTTGCTCGCTCGGCAACCTTCGGGCATCGACGAACACGCACGAGGACGATCGTGCGTGTCGTATCCTTTAGTACGCCATCGAACTTCATCGAGTGAAAGTGCCGGAAAATTATCGCATCTATTATCGAACATTATCACTGCAAATCATCTTTTTGTTAATTTGTATACAGTCCACTCGGAACTCATCTATTTATTAAACTCTGTGATGTGCAATTTTTAGTGCAAGATTATTCGTTTATTAAAGGAAGCTCATCAAATTACCTCCGGCTAATCATCAACCCGTTAACCAGAACCTCACTTTTCCTTCCGACCACCCGGCTCATCAAATCGTGATTGATTTCTAACATTGGTCCTTCGAGCCGGATAGTGGAGTGTAAAGGTGCGGTGTTGAAAGTGGATAATCATCAAGGACGGGGACAAGAGACACTGTGGTGAAGTGCAGTACCACGTGTGGAAAATCATCGCGTTTGTGAAATAGACGCTCTGTGTGCTACGAGGCAATTCGGAGTTCACAAGACAATCAACGTGGACAATCACCAGAAAAAATTCAGTGCTATTCATCGGGAATAAATTCCTCAGAGGATTAGTCCTGTGGCCTCATCGAAGTTTGTTTACATCGTACGCTGCGCGAATTGAAAATCATCGTTGGCACTCGGCGGATTTTGATACTCATCGGATTCCTTCATTCTCAACCCGTCCGACTTTCGGCAGTGAACCTCAGCAGCGTGAGTCGAGGAGGCATCCCCAATCTCGCTACACTCCTATTACGTATATCGGCGTTAAACGTGCGGGTATCATCATCTCTCTCACGGAGTCTCAACGCATTCATCAAAATTCGGAAATCTACTCGTTCAAACCACATCACTACGACTTCAGAAAGTCATCAAGTTTATCAACACAGGGCAACTCAACGAATGAGCAAACTTGACAGAGACGTCAAGGACGTTGGCAGGGTCGACAAAATTTCGGAGAATTATCAAAATTCAACTTNAGAGGTAAAGTATCATTTATCTTCTATCAACTTCGGCAAATGATACCGCCCTCATCCATTGTTTCTTTCCCGAGGTAACTCATCTTCAAGGACATCTACAAGGTCAACGGCGATTGAGAGAATTTACGACTCTCTCAACTCTCCAGAGATCTCAACGGTCGAATCTTCAGGGGACTCCAACTCCGGCAAAATCATCAGTCATCGTCATAGCAGGTTTCTCGAGTCATCAAAAACGAATCGGAGCTGTCGGCATGGCGGGCGGCATGATCAACACTTATTACGACAGACCCATTATCAGCTCTTCAACTTCAAGTCACTCATCATCATGTGGTACATAGTTTAGAACCACAGAGCTCTAGCGAGCTTATCCAACAGTAATTCATCCAGGAAGCTTGATCTAATTTACCAGGAATTTACGACTCCGGTGAATTGGGTTGAGTCCTACGTCATCGCAATCATCAGAGGAAATCAACGGGAAGATGCCTGTCTACAATCATCTGGTCCATCATCGCGCCAAGACACAGCATCACCAATCAAATCATCTGTCAAATCACTCATCGAGATGAAGAGGTCATCGACACCTCACAATCAGACTGGAGATCATCATCAATCAGAGGGGTACCACCTCGGAGGTCATCATCAATCAGAGAAATACCACGTTGGACAACAACGCCATTCAAAACAACGGCGTGTTGGAGATCTTCGACAATCAGAGAATCATCAGAACACTCATCAAGGGCATCATCAACAATCAGAGAAATACCAGGTCACTCATCAACGACAATCAGATCCACAACCATTAAAGCAGGTGGACACCATCAACGTTCTGGAAGCTCAACGAATTCCTCAGGGAACATCACAACTGGTAGTCTTCGCAACAGCTAGGGTCAACGGCCTCAATCATCAAGGATTCTTAAAGCCAGCAAGGATCCTCATTGACCAGGATTCTGAAGTATCGCTGATTTCAGAACGCTTGGTCAATCAATTGCGATTGGAACGAAAGTCATCATCACTGGTCATCATCGGCATCGGAGAAACATCNGTTGGCAGGGTCGACAAAATTTCGGAGAATTATCAAAATTCAACTTTGGAAAATTCATCATCGAGAGAACATCAACGCAATGGATCATCTACTCCGAACCCGGGAACGCAGGAAACATTTGGATGAAGAGGTAAAGTATCATTTATCTTCTATCAACTTCGGCAAATGATACCGCCCTCACCCATTGTTTCTTTCCCGAGGTAACTCATCTTCAAGGACATCTACAAGGTCAACGGCGATTGAGAGAATTTACGACTCTCTCAACTCTCCAGAGATCTCAACGGTCGAATCTTCAGGGGACTCCAACTCCGGCAAAATCATCAGTCATCGTCATAGCAGGTTTCTCGAGTCATCAAAAACGAATCGGAGCTGTCGGCATGGCGGGCGGCATGATCAACACTTATTACGACAGACCCATTATCAGCTCTTCAACTTCAAGTCACTCATCATCACGTGGTACATGGTTTAGATCCACAGAGCTCTAGCGAGCTTATCCAACAGTAATTCATCCAGGAAGCTTGATCTAATTTACCAGGAATTTACGACTCCGGTGAATTGGGTTGAGTCCTACGTCATCGCAATCATCAGAGGAAATCAACGGGAAGATGCCTGTCTACGATCATCTGGTCCATCATCGTGCCAAGACACAGCATCACCAATCAAATCATCTGTCAGATCACTCATCGAGATGAAGAGGTCATCGACCCCTCACAATCAGACTGGAGATCATCATCAATCAGAGAAATACCACGATGGAAAACAACGCCATTCAAAATAACGGCGTGTGGGAGATCTTCGACAATCAAAGAATCATCAGAATACTCATCAAGGTCATCATCAACAATCAGAGAAATACCAGGTCACTCATCAACGACAATCAGATCCACAACCATTAAAGCAGGTGGACACCATCAACGTTCTGGAAGCTCAACGAATTCCTCAGGGAACATCACAACTGGTAGTCTTGGCAACAGCTAGGGTCAACGCCCTCAATCATCAAGGATTCTCAAGGCCAGCAAGGATCCTCATCGACCAGGGTTCTGAAGTATCACTGATTTCAGAGCGCTTGGTCAATCAATTGCGATTGGAACGAAAGTCATCATCACTGGTCATCATCGGCATCGGAGAAACATCATCGGGGAACACACGTGGGGTTGTGAAACTCGCCTTACAACCAAGACATGACCCTGCTGTGCAGATCATCGTGGAGACTCACATCCTGAGCAAATTGACGGGGAAATTACCGCCATTCACTTGCAACACATCAACCCCACTTCAACTAAGAGGACTACAATTGGCAGATCCTCAATTCTTGAGACCTGGGGCCATCGACCTCATCATTGGAGCTGACGCCTATGGGAAAATCATTGGAGAGAAAATCATCAGGTTTGAGAACACCGAACTTATTGCTCAGCAGACCATTTTTGGCTGGGTAGTATCGGGACCAGTTTATTGTAATGACTGCGTCGCCAAATCATCCTTCAAAACATCAACGCAGACGGCGAATCAACAATTATTAGAACTCCTAAAAAAGTTCTGGCTCCAGGAGGAGCTACCGGATACATCATCAACAGTTGTCATGAGCAAAGCTGAAGCCGAATGCGAACAACACTTTATCGAGACTCATCAGAGGGATTCGTCGGGACGTTATGTCGTGCGTCTCCCCTTTAAATCATCACCAGCCGCCTTGGGAGATACAGCATCAACGGCCAAGAAACGGCTATCTAAGCTATTGGGAAAATTATCGTCAGATCCAGTCACTCATACCCTCTATAAGAAATTCATCGAAGAGTACGAGGCCCTGGACCACATGCAGCGAGCACCTTCAACTTCAGAGCCAAAGCAGGCATATTACCTGCCTCATCATGGAGTGCTTAAACCAGACAGCACGACCACAAAATTGAGAGTGGTGTTCGACGCATCGCATCGCAGCTCATCAGGAGTGTCACTTAACGACATACTCCATCCAGGACCGAAGCTACAAGTAGACAGCTCCGACGTTCTTATCTGGTTACGTCGTCATCGTTTAGTATTTGATGCGGACATTGTGAAAATGTTCCGCCAGATTCGTGTTCATCGAGACGATTGGGATTATCAACGCATCTTCTGGAAAGACGACGAAGGAAAACTTATCGACTTTCAACTGACGACAGTCACATACAGCACCAGCTGCGCACCTTGGCTATCTCTGAGGATGCTGAAGCAGTTGGCCATCGACGAAGGCCATCGATTCCCGTTGGCCTTACCGACATTCATCAAGAGACGGTATGTTGACGACATATACGGAGGCGCGGAAACAGAAGAGCATCTGGAAAACATTATCAAGCAGCTCATCGAACTTTGCATGGCGGGCGGCATGCCCCTGCAAAAATGGTGCAGCAATGCACCACAAGCCCTAGAGCGACTCGGAATATCATCAGGATCAACTCCAACCATCGAATTCGAGGAATGAACGGTGAAAGTGTTGGGACTATGCTGGCAGCCCCACACGGACACCTTCCATTATAAAGCAAAGACTTTCACCATGGATACCATCACCAAGCGCGTAACCTTGTCCGAGATTGCGCAAATCTACAATCC
>NW_021680358.1:672452-672699 GCF_001412515.2 Diachasma alloeum
TAACACGCTGAGGGACGGAAACCCCTTAGCGGCCAATCATCGTATGGCAACGTTGACGAGAAGAATCCAACCATTCTTCCCCCTCACTCGCAATTATTATCGCTCATCATCGCGAAGGCTCATCAACGGAGCTTCCATGGAGGAATTCAACTTACTTTGGCACACATCAGACAGAGGTACTGGATCATCGGGGGACGAGCTCCAGTACGCTCCCACATCATCAAATGCGTAATTTGCGCACGTCATC
>NW_021680358.1:672787-690662 GCF_001412515.2 Diachasma alloeum
ATCGAGGGTCTTTCTCCACTCAGGAGTAGACTTCGCAGGCCCAATCAACATCCTGAGATGGAGAGGATCAGGGGCAAGCAAGACAATGTACAAGGCTTACATCTGTCTGTTTGTATGTTTTGCTACTTCAGCAACACATCTGGAACTGGTAACGGACCTCACAGCGGAGGGATTCATCGCAGCGTACAAACGCTTCACATCGAGACGGGGCATCTGTGCCACCCTGTCCAGCGACAGGGGTGTCAACTTCATCGGGGCAGAGAGAGAACTTCAAAGGTTATTCGACCAGGCATCAAGCGAATCGGCAACTATCAGGGATCAGCTAGCATCCGACGGAACGCAATGGAAATTTAATCCTCCTCACTCGCCGCATATGGGAGGCAAGTGGGAGGCTGCAGTGAAATCAACGAAATATCATCTACGAAGGGTCATCGGAACCTCGACCTTGACGTACGAAGAATTTACGACTCTTCTGACGCAAGTCGAGGCCATACTTAACTCACGACCACTCTGCCCACTCACAAACGACCCGCAGGACACATCAGCCCTGACACCAGGACACTTCATCATAGGAGAAGCGCTCACGACAATTCCAGAGCCTTCACTTCAGCAGATCAACACAGCAAGACTGAACAGATGGCAAATCATCTCCCAGAGGCTTCAGAATTTCTGGAAACACTGGGCACGAGAGTGCATTCATCGTTACCAGCAAATTTATCGGTGGAAGCAGCCAACGAACGAAGTAAAAATTGGTTCGTTGGTCCTTATCATTGACGAGCCGGAGCCACCAGCCAAGTGGCCTCTGGCTCGAGTCATCGCAATTCATCCGGGACAAGACAACTTGACCAGAGTTGTCACACTGAGGAAAGGCAACCAGGAGACTCAAAGGTCCATCCATAGGCTGGTGCCTTTGCCGATCAACGACGACCTTTTGGAAGGTCAACAGTGATACGTCATCATAATCATCAGCTATACATCGTCACCTGGAGGTGACGCAGGGCGGGCGGGATGTTGAAAATCATCCCTCAGTCGGGCTAAATGTCGAATTTTGCTCGCTCGGCAACCTTCGGGCATCGACGAACACGCACGAGGACGATCGTGCGTGTCGTATCCTTTAGTACGCCATCGAACTTCATGGAGTAAAAGTGCCGGAAAATTATCGCATCTATTATCGAACATTATCACTGCAAATCATCTTTTTGTTAATTTGTATACAGTCCACTCGGAACTCATCTATTTTTTAAACTCTGTGTTGTGTAATTTTCAGTGCACGATTATTTGTTTATTAAAGGAAACTCATCAAATTACCTCCGGCTCATCAGCAACCCGTTAACCCGAACCTCACTTTTCCTTCCGACCACCCGGCTCATCAAATCGTGATTGATTTCTAACATATACACATCCATTGATTTTGAATGATTCCTCGATGGAATAGCTCAATAGATAGAGAATTAGCGCGCAATTTGAATTTATTCACCGGTATTTCTACGAAAATTTCTACGGAGACCAGCGAATATAATATCGATGGAATGTGTGGCTAAGTAGACCGTATCAAAAGAATCAGTCCAAAACATAGTTCTATGATTCGAAAATTTCGTAAATTAAGTTGAAATTGGAATAATTTTTTTTGCAATCTCCAAAAATTCGTGCTTTAAAGAGACTATATTTATATAAATATTTGACATATTTCATGATTTTTGAGTATATCACGAAAGAGAAAAAATTCGGATATATACTAAAAATCAATATTTTAAAAAATCCATACAGAGCTTTCAGAGACTTTCAGATTTCACCGCGATTTCCCCTTAATACCCTCAAATACCAATCAGAGGAGGCCGGTAACTTTTTCGAGGCTTGACAGAAGCTCCTAACATATGTCCTAATGAAAATTATTTGGTGTTTTTGAATATTTTGAGTGCAATTTTTTTTCCATAAAAAAAGCGCAATTTAAATTTTTACCCAATTATCACCCTAAAGTATCAATCGGAGGTGTTTGATGATTTTTCAAGGGGTTAAGGGAGTCTCCTGACACACTCTCCAATGGAAATTATTCGATGTTTTTGCAATAGTTTCGGTGCAACCATTTTTTTTCATATAAAACGTGAGAAATAAATTTTTCGTTCCTTTAATACCGCCAAGCACCAATCGGAGAGAGTTCGTGATTTGTCAGAGGGTTGGGAGCGTCTCCTGATACATTTCCTGAGGAGAATTATTTAGTGTTTTTAAATATTTTGGGTGCAACGATTTTTTTTATAAAAAAGGGGGAAATCAATTGTTTAGCCTCTTAATATCCCTCAGTATCAATCGGAGAGAGTTGATGATTTTTCAGGTATATGAGACAGCCTGCTGGCACACTCTCTGATGCAAATTATTTTGTATTTTTAAATATTTTGGGTACAAGTATTTTTTTCTTTATTAAAAACGCGGATAAGTAATTTTTACCCCCTTAATACTCTGAAGTATCAGTCAGAAGTTGGTGATTCTTCAGGGAGTTAAGGAATCTTCCTGACATATTCTCAGAGGAAAATTATTTGGTGTTTTTAAATATTTTTGGTGCAAGAATTTTTTATTCATAAAAAACGCGAGAAAGTAATTTTTCAGCACCTGAAACGCGTACGCCACAATCGGAGGGGGTGGATGATTTCTTGGAGGGTTAGGGGAATCCCCTAACACATTCCACAATGGAAATTATTTGGTGTTTTTGAATATTTTGGGTGCAAGTATTTTTTTTTTTTCATAAAAAAACGCGTAAAATTAAATTTTTACCCCATTTGCAACTTTTTTTTTGTAAAAATCGGGAAAAATCAATTTTTTACCCCCTTAGTACCGCTAAATCGCAATCGAAGAGGATTGGTGATTTTTCAGGGAATTGAGGTAGCTTCCTAACACATTCTCCAATAAAAATTATTTGGTATTTTTGAATATTTTGGGTGCAACTATTTCTTTTCGGTGAAAAACGGAAAAATCAATGTTTTACCCATTTAATACCCCTACGTAAAATTCGGAAGAGGTCAGTAATTCTTCAGGGGATCGGGGGAGCCTCGTGACATATTTTCTGATGACATTTTTATTTTGTGCATTGTTTTGGGTGTAACTTTTTTTCGTAAAAAAGGAGAACAATCAATTTTTTACCCCTTTAGTACCCCTAAGTAAAAATCGGAGGGGGTGAGTGATTCTTCAGGGGATTGGAGGAACCTCCTGACATATTGTCTGATGACAATTGTCTAGTTTTTCACCAGGTTTTGGATGCAACAATTTTTTTCGTAAAAAAAGAGAAAAATCAATTTTCTACCCGTTTAATACCCCTGAGTAAAAATCAGAGGGGGTCAGTGATTCTTGAGGAGGTTGGAGGAGTCTCCTGACATCTTCTCTGATGACAATTATTCCGTTATTTCCCAAGTTTTGGGTGCAATTATTTTTTCGTTACCCCTTTAATACCTCTAAGTAAAAATTGGAGGGGGTTGGTGAATTTTCAGGAAGTTGGTGTAGCCTCCTGGTAGATTCTGTGATAAAAATTTTTTGTTTGTTTTAATCTTTTTTTTTGTAAAGAATTCTGTTGTTTCATCAAAAACGCGGAAAATCGAGGTTTCACCTCTAAAACAACCCATGCCTCAGTCTGGACGGGGATTGATAATTTTTCCCTCTTCCCCNTCGCTCGCATGCCACCAGAACGACGATCGCAGTCTTTTATTTCGTCCGCCTAACGGGAGTACAGCCGTATGGTGGGGACACCACCAACACTCTTACATTTCACTCACCGTCAGGTGTCCGTTTATCCCGCGCTCCTGATTTATCCAACTTCAACTTTAAATAAGTCGAAAAGAGTGCTTCCGATCGAAAAGCTCCTCAGGACTTTTCGATCCAGAATTTGATCCCCAACTTCAGGGTGAAGTTTGGATGTTGGGTTCTGGGACACCCTGTATATGTAGTCAATGTGCTGACTGGGGATAAGAATGCATTATGAGGAAAATATTTGCATTAACATAAACAAAATAGGTTGAATTTGAGTCAATTGAAATGAAAACCATTCTGTAATCAATAACGGGTAGTATGACGTTGAATATCCTTCAATATTGTTCTAAATTTACACACCAATGTCAAGTGGCAGCATGGAAATTCGAAACTAGTATTATGGAAATTTCTGGGAAATCCATGAACCAAAATGTAGAATTTTATGATGGACTATTGAAAATGTTCAAAGTATATATCGCACGTAAGGTGCAACTGAGATGTTTATTGGAATTTCTGTGATATTCGTCAACCAAAATGTCCAATGTTGTATTCCTCAAAACGTGCATGAATTGTCATGCAATATGGTTGATTTATAACAATATTCAAGAAAATCCAACGTCATTTTGCTTGATATTGATTACAAAACGGTTTTGTATTTTAATTTCCTTAAAACCGACCGTTTTTATTTATATTAATGAGCCTCAAACTTACGGCGGCAGCTCCCATGGTATTCGCTTCGAATGGGGTACCCCTGTGACATATTGAAATATCCATATCTCGTTAATCTATGCAGATATTGATGCCTTGGGCAAAAATTACGATATGCAACAAAATACGAATATCCGCGTTATTTTAGTGAACACTATTATACATGGAACATTCCATGTCAACTCAGCCACACAGGATTTTTTTTGTCTGGGAAAAATCATTGAGTAGGTGCATTTTGAGCTACTACATATAGCCAGTGATCGTGCAAACTTTCATTGCCCTGCCACTTATTGTTTCTGAAATAATCATTACGAAACTTGAAATTTTCAAAAAATCATTACTTCTGAATGGAGGATCCGATTTTAATAAATAAAAAAAGAAAATTTTCGTTTTTTCTCGTACTTCAAGATAAAAAATACTTCAGAGCCGTCAAGAAGCTCCTAGACCGGTTTTTCGAGAATTTTTCGCGTTTTCATTTTTTTTCACGCCAGGGCCGCTCGATATTCGATCGAAATATTTTTTTTTATGATAGAGGATGTCCTTATATGATATGAAAAAAATACGCCATAATGGAAGAGCGAAACAATGCACTGGAAAATTTTTTTATTTTCGAAATTTTTGGGTTTTTCAGTTTTTAGGGAAGATCCATCGGTTTTTTTCAAAGAAATCAGTCTGTAAACTATTATTCTTTGTTCATATATGATGGCAAAAGAGTACGCCATCATGTAAGAGAGAAAGAATGCTCCGAAAAAAAATTTTCTTCGAAATTTTTACGTTTGTCTGTCGTTTAGGAGAGTTGCATTATTGTTACTGAAAAAGGGGTTTGTCAATAGACATTTTCTGTTCTGCTGGATAGAATGGACTATTGATAGGACTATAAATCTTTTCTCAACAACACACTGTGCTTTCCACTAACGAAAAAGTAAAGGAAAAAAATAATTTTTATTCTTCTATAACGACAACATTTTATATTTTTACATTTTTACATTTTTACATTTTTACATTTTTACATTTTTACATTTTTACATTTTTACATTTTTACATTTTTACATTTTTACATTTTTACATTTTTACATTTTTACATTTTTACATTTTTACATTTTTACATTTTTACATTTTTACATTTTTACATTTTTACATTTTTACATTTTTACATTTTTACATTTTTACATTTTTACATTTTTACATTTTTACATTTTTACATTTTTACATTTTTACATTTTTACATTTTTACATTTTTACATTTTTACATTTTTACATTTTTACATTTTTACATTTTTACATTTTTACATTTTTACATTTTTACAATACGGAGAAATTCTCTACTCTCTTCGACTACAAGTTCCAACATGCACTGATGAATTATTTACATCACGATTACTGTCTTCGGCGGGTTTTTCGTTTTGTTGTTGTTTGTTTTTGCTTTGGGAAAATCTCCTCGTTAGCCGAAGCCGAATATCGTTTAATTAACAATTGCTTTCCCGGTATCGGAATAAAACAATGGTGTTTTTGAATGGCTGGAATAGCTTTGGCACTATCAAATCTCTCTCTCAACTCAGTTTTGATATTCTCGTGTTCTGCCTTGGTGAAAAAAAAACATCAATTCCTTCAAAATTATCTTTTGACCACCGAAACAAAGCATCTGGCGTGAGGATTGGTTCACCATGAACGATTTGCAAACTCTTACGTCTCCCTTCTCTCTTAAAGACAGCGCCTACTCCGTCACAAGCTCCTTTACCGTGTGCGGTTACGTGAAAATGGGCTTCCGCATCTATGCCAAAATCAGTCTTGTGATGCAAGAGATTCGTGATCTGATAATGATTCTTGTAATGTTGTGCAGCTCCATCGGTGACATAGATAATTTTCTCTACGCTTTCACAGTTGTCTTTCACATGTTGTATTAAAATCTTCTGTATCAAATAAACAGCGGCAGTATCGTGAGTCGTACTGTCCGACAAAACGACTAAACTCCAATATTGGATTTCATTTTTTTCGCGATAGTAGTAAACAACGGGGTGAACTGTACACTGATCATTATTGTAGTGGAAGGATTGAGCAGCATTTTGAGCCACAAAAGCGTAATTTTCCGAAAAATCACAATGCACTAGTACTTCTCCATTATCCAAATTCTGTTTTCGCTGTTTGACAAAAGCCGATTGTTCTTTAGCAATGAAGTGATGGGGCTTCAATACTATCAATCGTTCCATTAGAAGATCAATAAATTCATCCATCGGGAGGGTCTGTGACTGCAAGGTACACCTGTCAGTACTGTGCCACACATGAAATTCGACTATTTCCACGACAGAATTAGAGAGAAGTTTCTTCAATTCACATGATAATGATTTCACTCCAGGACAATCGTGACATTCACCCAGATGACAGACAATCTGGATTGCTAGACAATCTTTGTAATCTCTGAGTGGACAGGGGGAATCTTGAGTTAGAGTCGCAATATTAATTGCCTCTAGCATCAATTTGTAATTTTGATGATACGTACAAACACACACCACGTGAGTGTCATTTGCTCCTGCCACTACACATTGTTTAGGTCTCAGCTCGGCAAACTTACTGAAACCGACCTTAGCATCTTCATTCGCATGTTTGTACTTGCGATGAAGGACTTTTAGATTTTCGAGTATCATTCGCTTTTGCTCTACTTTCTTCTCTCCATTGAACTTGATGGATATTTTATTTTTCATTCCTGGCATGACGCGACTGTGCTCTAGGTAAAAATTGTGTACCTTCTCGACGGTTGTGCTGGGTAGTGAATGACCTGCTTTCGCAATTGGTGAAGCAAACACTCCTTTAATTTTTTGCACTCTTTTCGCTCTTGACGCCATGTATCTGGTAGTTCCAAATTCAGAAGCAATTTTTCGCGCACTCCACGACTGTANTGAATGACCTGCTTTCGCAATTGGTGAAGCAAACACTCCTTTAATTTTTTGCACTCTTTTCGCTCTTGACGCCATGTATCTGGTAGTTCCAAATTCAGAAGCAATTTTTCGCGCACTCCACGACTGTAGATGAACCGTCAAGATTTGCAGGCACTCACGGTAGTTTTTCAGATCTTTGAATTTCTGCTTCAAACCATTCAACATTTCTTCTAATTCTATTTCTCGCGCAGATCGATACTGATTAGATGAAGATGGATCAATGTCACTTTGATCATCTTCCGAATCATAATCCATGGAAGAACTGTCGAATTCAGCTTCATCGTCTGGTTTGTCGTCGATTGATATGCCGGAATCATCAAGATAGAAAGATCGACCTGATCTCAGAGAATAGTTCATCACATCCAGACTTGGGTCACATGTTTCGGCTTGGAGCATTGATATATCAGGTGGAGTTTCCGAACGCTGAAGATGTGTAGCATTAAGTTTAACCGTGGGGACAGATGGAAGAATGACATAAGTTGGAGCTCTCGTTCGGCATTGACCACAGATTTTCGCAGACAAAGTGTCAAGGAAATCGGACTTAAATTATAACCGAGGTATCCCTTCTTACCAGGAGCCCGCATTGGATTCGCACATCTATCACTCCACGGCATTCTATGAAATCCGAAGATATCAATTCCGAGAATAATAGTACATTACGTAAATAGTGCGGAAAGCAGGCGGTTACTCACGAGGGCGGCGTCGCCCCCCCCCCCACTGAAGAAAAAAGATCACATCTATTTAAAAAAGTATTTATAAAAAAGTGTGATTGAACAATTTCATTTTCGTTACTGAATTCTCAATGACTTCTCACTAATTTCTAAAAATCAATCACCAAATTTCAGTGAAGTTTTGGTGAATTCTGTGACATGTCCCTGAAAAGCAAAAATAATTTTTTTCTGTGTTTCCTTGACATTATTTTGATCATTAGAATTCAATAAAGCCCTTAAGTTACAGTATTTGATCGAAGAAGGAGATTTTGGCGATTCTGCTGTTGCTTCATTGGAGAATATTTCATTTCCATTTTCTTCAAATGTCACATCACCAATCAACTTCTCCTCCTCACTGCCTAACTCTTCATCACTATCAGGAATTATACGATTTTGGCTCATTTTATCTGCTTCGAAATTCGGAGGTTAGATTTCCTTGTTATTCTCTTTTAATAGGTGATGCGCATACGCGCCATGCGTTATTTCGAGTTTTAGTTGAGTGTGGTCTAAGTATCATATTTTTGGCCGAAAATATATCTGGGATATATTGCAGATATATGTTAAATATTTTACATCGAGATATATGTGCATATTTATATCTAGGATATATCTGCCATATGACATTTTTAGCCGGAATATAAGTGAAATATACTGAGATATATGTCCGGATATATGTTCTTGCCATGAGGAAAACCACTCTCAAACGGTATGAATTTTTTAGTTCCCCTGTACGATTTTTTTTGAGGGTAGTCTCCACTAAATTTTTTGAGTCAATATGTTCTTTTTTTGCAGGGTAATTGATAATTTCGTCAACTATGGTACCCTACAGGATCGTCGCCATGATCTTCCGGGTCCATCTTATACAGTAACGACGGAAGAAGTAGTGGACAAGGTAGTAAAATATTTAACAAATCACTCAACTGATTCAATACGAAAGGCGGTTGCGAAGTTAGAATTGAACCAAGAGATACTACGTTTGATAATTAAACATTTCCTCAAACTTCAGCCTTATAAAATCACTTCCCATCAATTGCTTACGCAAGCTGCTATAGGGAAACGACTTGAATTCAGCAAAGTTTTAACGCAAATGTTTGAAAATGCTGAAATCGAAGCTAATCGAATTATTTTCATGGATGAAGCTCATTTCGACCTTAGTGGCTACGTGAATAAATAAAATTATCGATTTTGGGGGAGTGAAAATCCACATTCATCAGTAGCAAAACCACTCCCCCCTACTAAAGTTACAGTTTGGGCAGCTCTGTCGATCAAACAAATACATGTGAAAATCTTGGAAGGGACCATTACAGGGGAGAGTTACCGAGAGATGTTAGAAACTAAATTTTTCCCATTCGCTAACAAAAAAGGATTGGTAAAAGATTTATATTTTATGCGAGATGGTGCAACACCTCATCGAAATAATGATGTGTTTGCTACATTGCACAGAGTATACGGTGATCGCGTTATCGGCTTAGGGTATCCTCACTTCGCCCGAGCAGAGATGGAATGGCCACCATACTCACCGGATTTGAACCCGTGTGATTTCTTCTTGTGGGGTTATCTGAAAGACTTCTGTTACGCGGAAAATCCTCAGACAAAAGAGGCTCTGATAAACGCTATCCAGAAGGGTGTTTCTAATATTTCTCAAGCTAAAATTGAAGAAGTCTTCCAGTTTCTTAGTTTTCAGAAAAGCCTTGACTATTGCGCAAATTTTGATGGAGGACACTTTGAGAGTATTTACCATTAGTCATATACCCTCGAATGTGTTTGATCAATTCTTTCACTTTGTGAATTTTTATTAAAAAAAATGAAATGCAACTCTAACTAATGGCAAATAAATTTGCAAAGTCTATTGTGTCTACAAATATAATGGTCCTTCCTTTCCTACATCAATCAACAAAACTATGACAGTTTAATTTTCATCTATTCCGATTTGTCACCCTGTATATAGATGTCTGTCATATCATATCAATCTATATATGGGGCATTCCATGCCAACTCGACCAGCTCATGAACTCGACCCTTTAGATTTTGTTCATAATTTTTTCTATGGTTTACCGACATGAAAAAGGCACTCTCAAATTTTTTCAGATTTTTTCGATTGATAGGTCTTTTTTAACTAATTGTAACAGGCTGAACAAGTTCGCCCCAATTTAAAAATCTGAAAAAATTCATGAAATTTCTAAAAAATCTGAACTTTTTTTTAAAGTTAATTTCAAGATGGGCCGATCGATGGTTCACTCATTCGCTCATAGAACTATCATTTTTTCATAGAAAAAAAAATTTTTTGAGGATAAGTTTATATGTTTTTGGGGTCGTTGAATCCGAATTCGATTATAGCTTCGATGACTCTTCNTAATTGTAACAGGCTGAACAAGTTCGCCCCAATTTAAAAATCTGAAAAAATTCATGAAATTTCTAAAAAATCTGAACTTTTTTTTAAAGTTAATTTCAAGATGGGCCGATCGATGGTTCACTCATTCGCTCATAGAACTATCATATTTTCATAGAAAAAAAATTTTTTTGAGGATAAGTTTATATGTTTTTGGGGTCGTTGAATCCGAATTCGATTATAGCTTCGATGACTTTTCACTTCTAAGCATTCTGATTTGATTTTTTGCTGGAATGGTTCGAGATATGAAAAAAAGTTTCGAACAAACAATATTGCTGGTGAAAAACTCCACAAAATTTGACTTTTGACTTTTTTCCGTATCTCCGTTATTTACGGAGATATTCGCGTTCTTCGACCGCAATAAATGAATAAGACGCTCATTGCATGTAGATATGATGAAAGTGACTCATCCAATGCCAAATCCTGTTGATTGAGGACCTGAAAATCGAAGACTGCATTGCAAAAATTGTCATCTCGACATACTGTGAGAACTTGGTGGAACTAATCAACTGGAACGATCATTAGGAGTGAGGAAAAATCATCAAACTGCCAGAATATATGACAGAATTCCTAATCAATGGGGAGAGAACATACGAGAAGTGAAATGGTCTGAATAAGAATTTATTAAAACGATAACAATGTTATTTTCTTGATATTTTTGAGTGAGACTAAGAGTTGTCGCGAATTTGATGATCATTTCATAGTCCCAATGTTCATTTATTTTGAAGTTTTCTGACGGATTTCTGCGTTTTCGGATTTCTCTCTGTGTTTTTCAGGATTCCTGCCACATTCTTGACAATCCTGTGACATTTAAAATCTTCGGAACGTGAAAAACGTTTCACAAATAAATTACCATCCGTGCCAGGAATTACACAGTGGATTTTGAGAGTAGCCGGAATCGTTTGAGCACTAGTGAAACGAGCGTTGAGAAACTCTTTCATTTCATCATAATTATTCTGAGATGAAAATTTGACTGTGATATTCGGGAGATGATTCGGTTGCGAACACCAGTGATAAAGTTCCCCTGGCTTGGTAATCTGCTTGTCTGGCGGCAGCTGCAGACTGGCTCGTGCTGCTTGTCTCTTGACAGTACCGCCAACACCATCGCATGGCCCTTTTCCGTGAGCAGTAGGGAAAAAATGCCATTCGGCTCTGATTCCAAAGTCCTCTTTATGGTAGTATAAATTGATGAAATTTTTCAGATTTTTGAACTGTTGTGGCGCACCATCCGAAAAGTAATAGATTTTTTTCGCGTCTTGATTGATTTCCTTGATGAAATGAATAATAATTTTGGTAAATATGTAAACGGCTACAGTATCATGAGATAAACAATCCGAAATAATCACAAGACTTTTATGAGCAATGAGATCATTCTCTTTGAAATAAATCACCACTGGGTACACCGTCGCCGCATCGTTATTCCAATGAAATGCTGGTGCTGCATCTTGTACGACGAAGGCATAGTTCTCCGCGAAATCACAAATTACCAGGAATTCGTCATTCTGCAGTGACTCTCGTTTCTCCTTCAGATAAGATGACTGTTCTTTGGCAATAAACGCATGTGGTAAAAGTCGTTCCATTTTCTCACAAAAGTCATCAATGAATTCCGTTGTAGTTTTTGTTAGGGTTTCGAGGTTGGCTCGAGGGACTGATATCCAATTTTTGTAGACAACATTATCAATTTCTTCAACCTCCATTGTTGATTTCAAAGTGTCATGAAGAACAGCAGACCCGGGACAATTTGTACACTCGCCAAGATTACACTGTGGTGATGGGTTGCGACATGTCATTAATTTCAAACATTCACTGTAATGTTCCAATGGGTGTGCAGAAGACGCTGTTAATCTTTTGAAATTCGCACCTGGAATGGGGAGAAAAAATTATCGATATCTATAAACTCAGATGAATCTAGTTTTCAATTCAAATAAACAGTGGAGAAAACTTACCGATCATCATCAATTTCACATTCTGATGGATCGGACAGACACACACAGTATGTGTACCACTCCCACCTGCCAGTACGCAATATTTCGGTCTTAAGGAAGCGAATGCTGAGAAGCCGATGACAACCGAAGGTTGGTCCTCTCGGAAGAATTCGTATAATTCTCTCAGATTTGAGAGAATTAATCGTTTCTGGATATGAATTCGTTCATTCGCGCTGTTTCTAGAAGAAACATAATCCTTCATACCAGGCATGTTACTACTAACCCGATCATCATTATAAAATTGCTCCACAGCTGTCAACGTTTCGTCTGGAATTGGTCGTCCTTGAAATGGAGAAAAAATAATTATTAGATGATTGAAGATTGTCAAGTGTTAATAGAGTTTAATCATTTCATAATGTGATGGATTACCTAATTTTGCATCCGGCATTGATAATATCCCTTTCGTCCTAGAGATATTTTTAGCTTTTTTAACCATATACGTTGTTGCACCCATGATTCTTGCTACCTTAGTAGTACTCCACTCGGATGGCAATATCGTAAGTATTTGAATCTTTTGGGCTTTGGTAGTGTTTCCGCTGTGATATTTGGCCTTTAATCGATCGATAATATCATTTAAATCAGTACTTTGTTCACCATTCTCCACGACTCCCAACAATCGTTGCAAATTATAGCAGATTCGGTTGACCTTTTCTTTCAGATAAGGGATTATTGTTAATTTCCTTTTCGGAATAGGAGATTGATTAAGCATTGCTAGACCCTCATTGATCGTGGGCAGCAACGTGTTGATGCTCAACTCTGATGATTTGCTATTTTGTGTCAATGTAAATGATTCACTCCTCTCGGACTCTCCTCTCGGAATCTTGATGCTAAGCTCCGATAACTTGCTGGTTTGGGTCAGTACTTCAGCAGTATCAGCTTCTATGTCTAAACAATCAAATAAAGTCAATAACGTTATAGTGAATTAGGATAAATCCCATTCACTATTGACAACAAGTCATTTTTCTCTAAAACAAGCTTACCTGCATCATCTGAGCGTTCTGGGATATCACTCCCCAATTCCATGGCCAATGGCGCCCATGCATCACAATCTTCATGCATTGCGCAGGAATCTTCAGTTGCTCGTGTGAGGGTGCTAGAAGATTCTCCACTACTACCAGCGTGATGTGAAGGTAAATCCATCGGATTTATATTTATTGGGGCGTCTAATTCTCCACATAACTTCCTACACTTGACACATATCCTGTCGTCTTCAGCTAATCCCCATTTCTCACGTAATCGCTTCGATGGAGTTCTCAATGATTTTGTCTTCTTATGATTCTCCGCATTGTGAGGATTGCAGCAGCGATCATAATTCTTTCCAGGTGCCATAGTCACTAGAATTTGACACCTGCTGAATTTATAACCTAAAAAATGTATGAATTCATAAGGAATATCAGTTCTCACTTCGTGATATTATCGGAATTAATATTTTAAATGCGAGACTCGATGAGACAGCCACTTACCAACAATTACTCCTATTCTCAATATCTCCGTAAACGATTGACAATAAATGAGCAACAAGGGATCTCACGATGTGCTGTTGATCAGCTGAGAGTGTTCACTGGGTCTGAGCTCGAGCTCTCTCCCACCACGGCTAACGCATGCGCAATCACGCCAATCAACAGCGGGCTGCTGTATTAGGGATGCAAAATAACGGTAATTTCAGTCATTTAACTGAGAATCGACCAAAAATTTACCGGTCCATTGACCATCCCGCATCTTTATGCTGTATTGGCGTGAAGTGATTGGGCATGCATTTACAAGGCATCTTTTGGCATTGAAATATGGATATTCCCGTACTGATGCACGAATTTCAAACTAAATAACGGAGATACGGAAAGAAGTCAAAAGTCAAATTTTTTGGAGTTTTTTACGAGCAATATTTTTTATTCGAAACTTTCTTTCATATCTCGAACCATTCCAGCGAAAAATCAAATCAGAACGCTTAAAAGTGAAGAGTGATCGAAGCTATTATCGAATTCGGATTCAGCGACCCCAAAAACATATAAACTTATCCTCAAAAAATTTTTTTTTCTATGAAAATATGATAGTTCTATGAGCGAATGAGTGAACCATCGATCGGCCCATCTTGAAATTAACTTTAAAAAAAAGTTCAGATTTTTTAGAAATTTCATGAATTTTTTCAGATTTTTAAATTGGGGCGAACTTGTTCAGCCTGTTACAATTATTTAAAAAAGACCTATCAATCGAAAAAATCTGAAAAAATTTGAGAGTGCCTTTTTCATGTCGATAAACCATAGAAAAAATTATGAACAAAATCTAAAGGGTCGAGTTCATGAGCTGGTCGAGTTGGCATGGAATGCCCCATATATATATTAATTATAGTATATAATAAAACTCGGCCGGGAAACGTAATAGTTCTCGGCGCAACAAAATTGTGACAACATGATTCCGCATCAAGCGTGTAACATAATGCGCTTGTCGACTTGGGTCTTCACCATGATACAGTAGTTGTTTGTGAAGTAATACCTAACGGTGATGCTACGAAGGGAAGACAGGTCAAAGATTACATGGGTCATGTTCTTTTTTTAGTCCGTATGGGTTGGAAATTCGCAGAGCCAATACAAGCTAGGTCTCATTAACCATGGTGGCTCGAAGTCGCTACCAGCTAGACCTGACCGACTCGGACACTACACTGCAGAAATCATCAAACTGCAGGGTGTGCGTAAAGAGCATTTTTTTTAGGCTCATGACGCTAGGAAGAAAAAAATACACACACATACACGCACACATAAACATCTCTTCAAAAACGTGTCAGGATGTTTCTAGGGGTTATGAAACGTCGACAAATCATGAAAATGCCAATTTTGATTGTCGGGGTAATTACAATAACTTCCTCCCTTAGGGTCGGGAAATTAATAATTGATAATCAGAGCGACACTTATGACAAATACCTTCTTACCAAATACGCAGAATTTAAGTATTGTCAATATTTCTCAATATTTCAGGATTAATTTGTAACCTGATCTCGCTGGCTTCTAAATGAAACATCGATGTCAACGGCATGACATTCTATTTATCATTTATTTCGGAACTTGCCTAGACTATGAAAAATAACACACATATATGAGGTATTCCACGACAAATGAGTCAATCGCTGACCCTCACCCTCTTGGAAATGAATGGCAATTTTTTCTACGATCGGGGAGGTTGAAAAACTATCTCTCAAATTTTTTCAGATTTTTTCGGGAGCCCAGTTCAAAGATGTGATTTTTGTTATATTTTTCCGTTTTATCCAATAACTCGAGTTCTATTTGTCCGATTTTGATTTATTAAGCGTCAAAATTTTCCATTTTTTACCGCCTATACAACTATTTTTAGTAATTTTTTTTTCGATTCCTAGATGCTCATAATAACGAATTTTCGGAAAAAAAATTTGACAAACTTGAATTTTGCAAATTACGTCACGGTTGGTATTCAAATTTTTTTTTCTAGTAATTCTCATAATCAAAACAAGTATTTTGAGCTGTCATTCAAGTTGAGCATCCTCCTGGATCTATGTTATGTATAATTTTATCTTTTGGAAATTTCGCAAATTTCGTCAAAACACCACAAAACGACTTCGATTATGTATCAAAAAAATATGTAATATATAGGTATACAATCAAATTCACTTCATACTGTCTATAATCAACGTCAATCAACGCCATTTTGAGGTGTTGTGACAAAATTTACGGAATCACGAAACGAAAAAATTGAAAATCAAATAGATCCAGGACGATGCCTAACTTGTACGATGGCTCAAAATGCTTGTTTTGATTATAGGAATTACTGAAAAAAAAATTAAACCAATCATCCATGACGTAATTTGCAAAATTCAAGTTTTTCAACTTTTTTATTCGAAAAGTCTTTATTATGCGCATCTAGAGATCGAAAAAAAAATTTCACCAAACAAATTCTCATAGGCAGTATAAAATGAAAAATTTTGATGCTTAATAAATCAAAATCGGATGGATAGAACTCGAGTTATTAAAAAAAACCGGCAAAACGAAACAAAAATCATATCTCCGAACTGGGCTGCCGAAAAAATCTTAAAAAATTTGAGATATAGTTTTTCAAACTCCCCGATTATAGAAAAACTGGCCATCAATTTCCAAGAGGTTCAGGGTCAGCGGTTGACTCATTTGGCGAGGAATACTTCATGTAGATAATGCTCACATCTTAACAATGCAAAATTTTGGGTATTTATGTCGTAGAGTTCAGGATAAGTTATGACGGATTTTTTAAATTCTTATCACAAATCTATCCAGATACATCTCTTCACAGGTAACTCTCTCGTCCACTTGCTTCTGGAAAAGGGCAGACTATTCCGCTAGTCCCTTGGGATCGGATTCAGATTTTAAGCCGTTTATAACCGCCATGGCATGACCTATACTCATGCCCCCTTGGACTGGTTCGTTGAAAATTTTTGTCTTATGAAGAAAAAGGTTAAAAGACATCTCGCATGGAATTGAGGGGATTGCAACCCTCGTTGCAAAGGCATTTCACGTTATTCAAATAATGAATAGTAATTACCGTTGAGGTAAAATTGGTCCACTGTTTCAGACCTCATTATACAATTCATGAGAAATTCGCATTGAAACCTCTCAGCCATTCACGGGTACTTTGGGGGAGAGAGGCTTCCATGAATGAATGAAAATACGGATGGCAACTCTATACGAAGGTCTCAATACGTGTATACAATAATGTAAACAGCACACGCTCCAATGAAATGGTGTACAGTCTTTCTCCGATAAAGATAGAAAGACCAATTATGCGCTAGATAAATGCAGATATGCCATTGTTGAGAATACCTGTGCACATAATCACATGTCACTTACATTTATATCAGCCACGCATTGAGTGTACATTATATAATTATGCAATGTGTGATAGAGTACTTGATCTCTAGACGAGAATGAGTTGTCTGTATGGTATTTGCTAATTCTAATATTTTATATCAAGTTCTAATAGAAATAAACTTAGCAACACTTATCAAAATCAATGAAATAAAATGATTGATTGATGTAAAGTCAATTTGTTGTATACAAAATTACCATTTTGAATCATTTGGGATGACTCAATGGACTGTAGCAGCTGCTCCGAATTGTATTGGAATGCTGACACAATTTCACGTGAGGATTCTACCTTCAGGGAATAAATTATTTCAATTGTACTGCTTATAATTGGGAATTACACACAAGTGATTAATGCACTTATGTGAGCAACTTCTGTTTAATGCAGCAATCATTTTTACCGATACACTTGACAGAATATTAATAAAAGAAAACTAACACTTGAATCGTCAGATTAATGGAGTCGATGAGAATAATATTTCCTCCACATGGTGTTCCAGTTTGGTGTTTTCAAAACCACCACGTCATTTTCTTTGGCGCCACTCTCTCTCTCTCTCTCTCT
>NW_021680358.1:693364-701314 GCF_001412515.2 Diachasma alloeum
TCTCTCTGTCTCTCTCTCTCTCTCTCTCTCTCTCTCTCTCTCTCTCTCCCTCTCTACTATACATACAAAAAAATTTTTTTGCTAGCGGTTTAAACTGCCGACATTTACGGACATTGAAAATCGGAGGTTTTTTCAGCTTCTCACTGTTATAAAAAATGAACTAATGAATTTAAATCTTGAAACTTGAATATTCATATTACACGGTACAATTGGTCTCATATTTTTAAGATATTTTTCCATCGCTTTACAGATCGTTGTTTCGAGTGGTCTCTACTTTTGACCCCGACAGTAGATGGTCGAAAGGCACACTTAATGACACCGAATGACACTGAATGGTACCGATTTGTCCATTGACTTTCCAGTCATCTAGTCAGTTAGAAAACAATCGAAATGTAATGGGTAATCTCTCATAGTGGTTTTGATAACAGTGATATTGAATTCCATTCGGGGTGAAAATGCTTCTGAAATTCGAAGGTTGACGTCATACTCAACGAAATTTATTAGTTTTCGGTAAGAGGGCATAACTTCCTAGAATTTAAAAATCGAGCATAAATATCCAGAACCAATTTTTTTCTGAATTTTCACGGAATAATTAAACGAAAATTTACCCAAATTTACAGCGAGACTTTTCAATTACTTCATTTCTTGAAATTTCGGTCAGATTTGATACGCTCAATTGAGATAAAAACTGTACCAGTCAACTCTTCGTAGCTCTCCACGTTTCTAGTTTTTCAGGGTTCATCAAGCGAGAGGAATATCGCGCCGACTATGTGTGTGATGTCACCCACGGAAGTCAGTCCGAGAGAAGAGGTGTGTTTTGGGACATGCTATAGCCTTCTCGCTCGAATAGTCGCAGCGCCTGCATTACGACAGATACACGCTAGTTACGCATAGAGAAATGGTAATCTCTAGCTTTCCGTTCTTGGCATCCATGGCCCCGAAAGTGGAGAGCTACGAAGAGTCGATTTTAAGGGTATAGTCAAGTTGGCTATCTTCTTTTAATTTTGATTAGACGAAAAAAGAAACAAGAACGATTTTATTATGATCACCGCAGGAGTAAAGATTTGGCGCCTCCGTTATGTGAGACGGATCATTCATGTTTTGTAAACTAACACCTAATATGTAAGAACAAAAAAGCTTCTTTTGGGAAACAAATCAATGTTACGATCACTCTTATGGCCGGTGACAGGAACTCGCTGACGATGATATGTGATTAATCACTTGGTCCGAACTCATGATAGATTGTAATGAACTATCGATATTTGATTTTATTTCGGCCAAAGTCTTTCCTATAGAGTACGCTCAATGCTGAAGCTATGTTGCCAGCTGAACGCACATCTCTGTCTCGCTCGCTCTACCCTTGGAGGGCCACCGAACAACAACAGGAATGCCGTGTGTGTTAAAAGGCCTCCGTCGGTGCCGCGCATCTTCAAATCGTAGTGCCCGTGATGTTGGGTAGAGAAGGAGACCCGAGCGAGGTGGAAATATAACAGCGAAGGAAAAAACTTTTCGTTGTTATGTGTGTGTGTGTGTGTGAACTCGACTCTCTTCGTGTGCCTCGGGCGCGGCATCACCTGTCTTATGTCTCCTCTCCCTCTTTTTTTCTCTTTACTGCCCACTACGTCTGGGCCCGAGGGACCTATCTTGCCTTCACTCTTCTACCCTTCTTCTTGTCTCTCTTCGCTATGGACCCAAACATTCAAAACGACCTCTTCTCGCGCGTTAGTTCGATACTAAATAACGTCTATGCTTTTTCTGTTGGATAAAAAATCCCTTGATTGGTTGATTGACATTCAGTTCATGATGACGGACGGAAATGTTTGAGTCTCCAGAAGATGGATATTCGATAATAGATAAATAAATAGATGCTAGAACAAAATTTCAGAAATAAATTCACACAGAAAAATGTTGTGTGAGATTGAAAAAATCAAACTAAAATTGTTAACAACTATGAAACTAAGACTGTTTGCGTGTGGGATCACGTTATGTGTAATTTATTTCCAGCTTTTTATATTTTCGTTGTTTTCGTTAGCGTGTGCATGTATGTGGCATGTGGCCCTCAAGACATTATCTTTCGCGAAAGAGGGACCCGAGCGCCCAGTTTACTCCTTCCAAGAATGAGATCACATAGGCATCATCTAAGAGAGGACACTGAAGAAACGAAAAGGCCTCGCGTGCTGATTACAAACTCTTCTAGAAGAACCAGTCTCGGAAGACATGGTGAAATTATAACATTTAAGTTCTGGCTTACTCGTGTCACGGTTTTCACTTCGGCTTCCCAAAATGTTGCCAACAATTTAGAGCTAAATTTTAGGGAGGAGAGGTATTGTTTTCTCCAGATGAGCGCACGTGTCTAGCGAAATGCGCATCAAAACCGGGTTTTAGCACCCGGCTGGCACTGGTTTATGCCGTGCAAACCTTGAGCTTATACGCGTGACACGCACCATGAAAACGATCACGAAGAGATTCTCATCTAGAAAACAAAAAAAGAGCCGACGCGTGCTCTTCATTCAAATTTATGTTTTTTATTCTTGCTTTATCACCTTTCTTTGTCTGTGGGCCTGACCGATCGTTCATTTCATTAACATAATCACTGCCGCTTTCAGCGGAATGCTCCAGTAAAACCAGTGAATCTTGTTCAACATAAGTGGGTTTTTTTCTTTAAATGTCCTTTACATTTCTGGAAATTAAATTTCACGGTTCAATTTAAAAAGATGAGTTGAGTAATTTAGACCAATAAAAATAAGTAACAGAAGCCTGTCGAGTATAAGCATGAAATTATTGGGGTTTTGTGGTTTCAGCGGATCTTCGAGTGGGTTTGGCCGATTTAAAAGTCTGTCATCACCATATGCAAGTGATACAGCAGCAACTTTTGCTGCGTAAGTTCCCTGTGTTGAACATTTTGCCTATATTGTTATACAATATCCTATCGTCAGTATGTTACACCTGCGAATTGGAATACTCTTACTGCGCTCGTTTGTAGTTTCTGGATTTTAGAAACTCCTGTTGTTAAGCTTTATCCTTGGTGGGATCATAAAAATTAACCAATTTGGGGATTGAAAAAAGTGGAAGCATGAGTCATCATATTATCTCAATTTTACGACACTATTTGTTTATTTTCTCCTATAAGGAGGTGAGCAAATCCAAATCCCATGCAATTGATTTTGCGGGCGAAAATATCGAGTATTTAAAAAAAAAAGTTCGAAAAAATGAAAAAACGTAGGAGGAGATACGATTTTTCGAATCGATGATTTACACAAATCGCCAGTTCCAATAGGAAAAACCGAAAAAATGCATGAAATATCTTGATATTTTGGAAAACAGTTATAATATGACCAAACAAGTCAAAATTCCCCTGCTCCATAGGTCATTTCCTCCTTTTTTGATTGCCGTCCTTTTTTTCTGGGTTCTTGTGCTTCTTACTTATATCGTGCAGCTTTGAACTTCACTGTTTGACGTACCTTATAACGTCCACGTCGTCGACGAACTCGCCTTCGTCCTATCCTCTGCGATAGATGATTCGCCACCAAAGCCATAGTAGCGAGGAATTGCGTTGTATTCTCTAGAATCCCTTCATTGAACTCACAAATGGCTTCAAATACTGCTGTCTCGATACGTTCTTTCGTTGGACTTACGTCTTTCGGGCATCGACGCCAAATCATGCTGTGCAAATATTCATTGGCATTCTGCGTGCGCCCTAATGAACAACGCTAAAGTAAGGCAGGATCAGAGAGACGTATGTAAAACGGTAACAATTCCACAAAAATCACTTGAAACGTTTTCTTGAACTGAATCACCATTTGGTGGATCACAGTCAATGTCTTCACAGTAATCATCAGCAACTTCCAAATGGTTCAATTCCTCAGTTGTCTTCCAACGCTTCTTCGCTAGTTTTTTGAAAAAATTCGTCTTTGGAAGTTTGGCCATTTTTTGATTTTTTCGAACTTATAGTTTTTTTTTAAATACTCGATATGATCTCCCGCAAAATCAATCGCATGGGATTTGGATTTGCTCATCTCCTCATAGGAGAAAATAAACAAATAGTGTCGCAAAATTGAGATAATATGATGACTCAAGCTTCCACTTTTTTCATACTTAAAAAAACGTATAAAAAAAATTGACAACATTTTCCGTCAAATTTTTGTGGGACTGAAAAAAGTTGTGAGACCCCCCCCCCCTTAAGAACTAATATTTTCTAAAACCAATGCTGAATTTTTCGTAATTTTAGAAAATTTTCAGATTGAACTAAAACTTTGCGGCCGAGGTATCTAAAGGGCGTAAGTGCCCCATGCATAGGGAGGGGTGACCAAATATCGGGAATTTTAGATGTGAGGAGGGAGGATTTTGCAAAGAGAGGGGGGGGGGTGTTGTGAATTGAGAATTCACAACCAAAAAAATTGAGTCGGTGAGTTTTTCAAAAATATCTCCGAAACTAAGGGATATAGCGAATTTTTACTGAAAGAGGGGGGGGTCTTAATTTTTTTTCAATTTCTCCAAGTTAAAAATTTCAAAAATTTCAAAAATTTCAAAAATTTCAAAAATTTCAAAAATTTCCAAAATTTCCAAAATTTCACAAATTTCAAAAATTTCAAAAATTTCAAAAATTTCAAAAATTTCAAAAATTTAAAAAATTTCAAAAATTTCAAAAATTTCAAAAATCTCAAAAATTTCAAAAATTTCAAAAATTTCAAAAATTTCAAAAATTTCAAAAAATTTCAAAATTTCAAAAAAAAATTAAATTTCAAAAATTTCAAAAATTTCAAAATTGACCCTTACGACTTCGGACCGTTAAACATCTTGCTCTTGTGAACCTTAAGACGCCTGATCTTTGGTACGTTCGACCTTTAAGACATCTGATCCTTGAAACGGCTAACGCTGTGCTCGGATTGAGATCAGGGTGGTGAAATCCCAATCTTATATTGTTTATTTCAGGATGCCCTACTCAAATTGATATCAGGGTGACAGAATTCGAATTTTTCTCAGATAAAAAGGTGAGTTTTTTTATGGTCTGCAATACTCGCCTCTACGTCTCTGAGAGAGTATGGCTCCGCGCCATTAGTCATACTTTCAAGTGACTCTTAGAGAGAGATGGTGGAAGACTGTTGAGCCTGACAGTGCGAGACTACTTAGAGGTAGACTACTATGAGTTTTAAAAGTCGCGGGCTATTGGCATGCGATTTCTCATCCATTGAAGATCAATTATATATGTCTAGAAATAAATAATAAGTGCAAAAAAATAATTATTTTTGTTTGTTTGCCGCGCAGACGTTTAAAATGTTGGAAATAGTCCAGGGACTCCAATTTTTGAGCTACAGATGTTTCTTTTTTTTCAAAATTTTTGAAAAAATGTGGACGATAACAACTACTAATTATTTTTTGAAATTCAATTCCTGCACAGCTAATTTCGTTTTTTTTTTAAATAAAAAATTGTACTATTCATGTAAACTAGCCCGAAAAATGTTTCTGAAAGAATGGAGAATATATTTTAAGTATTTTGAGTATAATTTTTCTGCTTATTTTAAATGAATGGCATAAAGTTTTCTTTTAAACAGAACGAAATTAGCTGTGTAGGAGTCAACTTTCAAACAACTAATTCGTAATTGTTATTGCACACAATTTTTACCAAATTTTGATATATTTTGAACACAAATTTAACGAATCATAAAATTTCGTTTTTTTTTTTGTTATTCCACGGTGTAATCATACGTAATCGGAATCTCATGACAAAAAAATATAGACGATTACAAAATTTTAGGATTTGTTACGAGGAAAAAATAAATTAAAAAAAACTCATTTTCTCATGATCTAATGCATATAAAGTAAGACGGATATTTGGGTGCGTTCCTTGGAGTATAATGAATATTTTGAAATAAACAGTTGATATGGGATGAAAACTTTGGTGCAAGGAACACTTTTAATCAAAAAACGTGAAAAATGACGTTTTTGGTATATATACGAGGAAAAACTGGTCGGGCGCAAAATTTTTCTTACTCCTTAATACATTTCTTCATGGACCAAAAGTCGTCCAATGGCTCTTAAGGCCGAGCGAAGAATTTAAATTTCACCTCGGCCTCCCCCTGATCCATGAATTCAACAATAATAATTCGGTGGTTTTCCAGATGTTCTCTCTCGGTCCGCTGTATTTTCTTTTGGTCGCCCATCCTTTTACTAGTCCAACTCGCGACTATTAGGTGTATAAATTAATTTGTAAAAAAACTGGGCCAAGAAAAAGTTTTGTTTGTATCCTACTGGGAAATCGAAGTTTTTGAAAAATACATAGAAATAAAAAAGGAAGCCAAGTTAGGAATTTTGAATAAATGGTGATAATACACATTCAGGTTTTTATCAGAAAAATAGTTCTCAATGGAATAAGTATTCTGAAAAAATTCTCCATGAAATAAAAAATCAGTAGGAGCAGGACCAACGTCCTTGGGCGCGGATCAAAGGATGGAGGAATAGATTGATACAGACAGTGAATTGAAAAACTCCGCGCCAAGAACGTTGGTCCTGCTCCTACTGATTTTTTATTTCATGGGGAATTTTTTTAGAATACTTATTCCATTGAGAATTATTTTTCTTATAGAAACCTGAAGGTGCACTATCACCATTTATTCAAAATTCCTAACTTGGCTTCCTTTTTTATTTCTATGTATTTTTCAAAAACTTCGATTTCCCAGTAGGAATCAAACAAAACTTTTTCTTGGCCCAGTTTTTTTACAAAAACATTTGTTTTTGTGTTTTTAGGCAGATTTCATTATTTTTTTCAAAATAAGCAAGGACTGTTTTTACATCCGGTGAAATTTGTTCTTTTCAATTCAATTTAACTGATTCATTTTTCATAAGATAGAACATTTTTTGAATCAACAATTGAAGGGAAATAAACAGTTCTACTCCAGATTTATTCTCTCCACTGAATTTCAAATTCTAATCATCTATTAACAATTTTCTGACTTGATTTGGTCCCTCATTCAATTTTTGCTCTGATGATTCCTATATGGATTGTATTTCGTGGAGAGATGAACTGATTTCCTTATAGGAATAGTCGAACAAAATGTTCACAAAGAATTCTTTTTGAAAACATCTATTTTTGTTTTTTTTTGTTTTTAAAAATATTAGGGAAACATTGGGTAGAATGGAATCTTCTGACTTCTTATTTCAATATTTATAACCAAGGAACAAATTTATCGATTGAGCTCAGTCTAAGCTTATTACAAAGGGGCTGACTGTACTTTAATTTAAAGAAAAATCTATTTCATCAGCACTTCAATAAGACATCAACATTTTGGAAAGGATTCAAAGTGTCCATTTAATCCCACCGGCTCCTCCTAATTTTTCATAAATAATCACAAAATTGTTCGCATTTCACTGTCACTTAATTTAGTGAATTTTTTCCCACGGAATGAAAACATTTTCTGTTACACTCGGAGAAAAATAAATATTTTCTTTTCGTGATCACACAATATTTTCGACACATCTCCCTTTTGTCACATTCCAAACAAACCGATAACCTCACAAACAGTGCATAAACTACCTTTATGTCCGAGGTCCGCATATGAATATAGATATGGCGAGATGAAATTCGAATTTTCGACGAGAGAAAATAAAATAGAACGCCGAGTCCATTCTCCGTTTCATTCTAATAAGTGATTTAACGTGAAGAAGAACATTTTCTGTGGTTCTCCATAACAACATCACAACTCACATTCAAATGCACTGGTGGCAACACTTCAACGTTGGATATGAAGCTCAATTGGACCGGCGCTTCCAACGTTACAACTTGATTCTCACACTTTATACACTAAGAAAAAAATTTATTCCTTCCAAGAAAATGTTATTGGTGATATCTTTTTCATATTCTTAGTAGAAGAAAATATCTCTTTTGGAACGTATTTCTCCAGGCCAGTCATTTCCAGGTGCTCCGAAATCAGTTCCAAGCGTGAGAATTATGGT
>NW_021680358.1:701324-751921 GCF_001412515.2 Diachasma alloeum
TAATAATTATTAACATTTGGAATTATTCCAATTTTCTTTACCTGAGAAAATCGCCAATTTGTAAAATCCGGAAGATATCGGAGAACATTTTGTCAAGGTCATATGTAACATAATAATCAGATTGTTCAATATCACTGTAATTTTTGAGGATAGACTTGGACTCTCTGAAAATGACTGTCCTGGAAAAATTCGTTCTGAAAAAATATTATCTTCTCACGAGAATATCAATCCTTGGCAGGAATAATTTTTTCTCTCAGTGTAATGTGAATCGCGAGAATGTGAATATCGATTCGTTGCTATGCGCCTATCTTTTTTACTGTTAATCCCAAAAATACCATAGTTACACCGTTGAAAAGCTCATAGGCGATTTATATCATGTAACTAACGACACTTTCCTGATTTGTCGTCCCGTTTTCATTATACCGAATGTAAATCATTTAGCGGTAGTGGAGGGGGAAGTTCTGTCGTGTATAGATACGCGGTGCTCTCGGCCTGATGTTTTGCTCAGTCGGTCAAAACTTTTCTTGGCCGATACGCTACTGCGTATCTCGATTCTCGCCCCATAGATTAAATTGATTAGAGCACCTATTGAAATTTTTGAAAAATCCTGCAATAAAGAGCACTGTTAAAAAAGTTTGTAAAATTACTATACTTTTGCTGCATCAAAGTGTGGTAAAATTACAAATTCGATGGTAGAATCGGTATTTACTATATTTTTGTATGAATATTGCAGTCAATATGTGGAATTTTACTACAATATATAGTGAAATTACTACAGGGGATTGTAAAATTATTATTCTCGTGTATGAATTTATTTGTATTTGAATTTTCGAATACAATTACCCGGAAAATTGTACTTTTCCAATTTTTTTGCAAGACACACGTGTATTAAAATTACAATTTTTCCTTCAAATTTACAACAATAATTTAAACGTTCCTTCAGAACTCAAAATTTCAAGTACAAACGGGAAAATTATTATACTTTTTCGAATATTTTAGGATATCATCTTTTAATTTTATAATTTTTGTTGCATTCAACATCTTTTGAAATTTAATTTTTAACCAACAAATAATAGAATTTCAGTCAATTTTTGAAATCTCAAACAATAGACTTTGGCTAGGCGTAAACGAAATCATAAATTATACTAAATAGTTGGGAGAAATGTTAAAATCTCAAGGCTCTCAAGTAAGTCACGTAGAAATAAAATTTTGGACAATAGTCCTCTTTTTTCTTATAGTTTTCACGTGAGGAAAATTCCTCATTTTTTGCTACCCGGTTACGGCATCTTCAGACAGAGTCCTGGTGGTCACCACATGTGCGCGTACCGAGACCGCGTCATCCTCCGGTCCGCTTTCCTTTTTTTTTGTACATAGACTTTCCCGTATGCCTTTTCTTGACCAATTACAGTCTGGGGAAAATCCTTTCCAACCAATACAATTTTAGAAATTCCTTCCAACCCTGGATTGCAAGGCCCATATACCACCTCATGAAAATATTAAACTTTAGTCTTCTCCGAACAGTTCACAAATTCGTCTCGTAAACTTGGTGATAAAATTTTCTTATAAATGAAAAAGATCTTTAAATTCATTAAGAGAACGTTTTTCTTTCAATCTCGAAAATTTCAACGGGAATGCTTTTGAAACCCCAATTTTCTGAAACTGCCGATCTTTTCTTCTAATACGTGATTACCACAGTGAACAGTTCATTATTATAGAGTGACTAATTATGGATTTTTGTGAGTGATATTATTGGGAAGCTGAGAATTATACTGGAAGCTGTAGCGGAACAACGCAGGTAAATAAAAATTTCCTCCATCATTCGGGTAAAAAAGATAACAATGAGTTCTGAAGTAGAGTTTGTAGACATCCCGCAAGTAGATTCCTTTCAATTCCCTTTCATTTTTCTCAAGTTTGACATATTTTAGGATTTTTCATTTCTTTGTTCATTCGGTTTTTCCAGAAGAGAATGTTGTTCAGCTCGAGAAACAACAAACCCTGGAAACATACATAATTTTTTTTTCTCCGAATATTTTGCTTTGTTTTAAACATAATTTTGCCACGGTTTCAGTTCTACTATCCACACTTTGGAAGGCTAGAATTCGATTTTTTCTTAAAAATTATTTTTCCGCTGAAGACAAAAAAAACCATAGGTACAGTCTAACCTCTACGCGAGATACGCCCGAGACTGTAGAATTCCGAGAACTTGTCTTTTATTTCGCCACTACTCTGTCGAGGGGAAAAGGGGGACAATATTGTAGCCCAAGTGGATCTTTTCATCATGAAAAAGAGAGTGCTTTTATTGTAATCTTGTAGTGATTCCCAGTCCGAATACATCGTAGGTGCCGGGAGTCATAGAAATTCATTTAGCCGAAGAAAAAAAAATTGATTTGTTCTGAAGTATTGATATCCTGTACTCATCAGCGACATATACAGTCCTTAATTAGTCATCACACTCTTATATGGTTCCCGCGTAGTGTATAACGTATGAAATACAATGAGACACCCTGTACAGAGCCCGTGAATGTAACTATCGCAGCTTCATCTAATGTAGAGATTGGACTGTTAGTACACCGAATTAATAAACATTGAAATCTATATTTGTTTCCTTTAGGCATCATAATGTTCCAGTGCAGGTTCTGCGATTACTCGACAAATAAATTCCGGAACTTTTCAAGCCACAGAAAATTACATGCAAGTTTGAATGGGAATTTCTTCTGTGGATATAATCGATGTAGAAAAAATTTTAAACACGAAAATTCATTCAGAACACATTTATCACGATCGCATAATTTTTAGTTCAAGAATAGAAATCATGAGTATCAAGTAGCAAATAATCGTGGAAATATTAATGGGAAATACATTTGTTCTGAGCAGACGTGCAAAAAAGAATTGTATTGTTCATATGATTTGATAAAACATGTGAAAAATCATATCCTAGAGGATGGTCTTGAAATAAAGTGTCCTTTGGCAGGGTGTAAAAATCCTAGTTACAGTATAATTAACTCATTCATATGTCATTTAACGAAATATCATCGATCATATAGTTCTTCGAACGATCTAAACAATTTAGAGTTAAATTATTCTGACCATACCACATATTTTGATGAACCCACCATAAACATTGATGAAAAGGAATACCACGAAGAGAATGGCCAAGACCCCACAGATGATGATGTAGAAATTTCCGATGACATTCTTCTAACAAATTTAACATTATTTTTTTTGAAATTGGAGAGCAAATTTTCTATCCCCGAATCAACGGTTCAATTCATTGCAACGCAACTTAGCACTTTAAATGCGCTAGGAGCCGAAAGAGTGAGAGGAAATATATTACCACTTTTATTGGAAAGAGGCTTATCATCCGAAGATTCTCAAGATTTGTCAGGGAGAATATTAAAATGCAATGTTTTCTCAAGATTAGATGAACTTAGTACACCGTATTCACGACGCAAATTGTATGAGAAGCGTTTCCCTTTCGTTCAACCTGTGGAAATTAAATTAGTGGAAGGAAGTAAAAAGAAGAGGAGTAAAGTTTTCCATTATATTCCAGTTATGAGTACACTGCAAAACGTATTATTTAATGAATATCTGAAAGATGATTTTATCTTTAATGCTGTGGAGAGGAATGATGATATTTTAAGGGATTTTACAGACGGTTTAGTTTTTAAGAATAATAGATTTTTCCAAGAAAATCCGAATGGACTGAAACTGATTTTATATCAGGACAGCTTTGAGGTTGTCAATCCTTTGGAAGCGGCTACGAAAAGATACAAAATTTTAGCAGTTTATTTGAGCATTGGTAACTTACCAGATTATTTGAGATCACATGTTAATTCAATATAATTGGTCGCTCTCTGCAGAGAAATAGATTTCGATTACAGAAAAGTTTATGGATGAATTGTAGAAGATTTGAAAAAAATTGAAACTAATGGTATCATTTCGTCGTCTGGAGTTATTAAAGGGACGGTGGTATTTATTGCAGGCGACAATCTTGGTAGCCATTCTCTTGGTGGTTTTACCGAAAATTTCAGTACCACTCAATATTTTTGTAGATATTGTCTAATAACCAAGATTGAATTTTCCTCTCACGAAGGAGAAACTAAAACATATGAAAAAAGAACCCCAGAATCATATAAGAATATGCTTGAAGAAATTGAAGAAAATCATCAAGCTGATGCTGAGAAGCAAAAAGCTCAACTTAATAACGTGAAACGTATCAAATTCGATTCAATATTCAATCGTTTATCTCATTTTCATGGAGCTAATCCTGGATTACCTCCATGCCTTGGATATGATCTATTCGAATGCCTTATTATGTATGATGTGAAATTATTTTTAGATAAAATAATCAAAGTTAAAAAATGGGTTTCTTATGAATTATTAAATGACAGAATTGAGAAATTTGATTATTCGAGAGAAGATCGGCGAGATAAACCAAACACGATATCCAAGAATTCTGATAAAATTAGGGGGCGCATGGCAGCTCTGGACGTTCCTGCGTCTACTCCCATTACTTGTTGAGGATAAAATAGTTGATGTTAATGATAAAATTGGAGAGCAATAATTATATTAACGGAAATAATTGAAATTGTTATAGCTCCAGAGATCCATAAATCGTGTTTGTTAGTCCTACAAGACCTAAACAATGAATATATTCATTTAACCCTTCAGAACTCGCGCTATAAGCGCCGCGCCGCCTTTTTCAAATTTTCGCTTGCCTCTTGCAAAATTGAGCTTTCAAAAAATTGAAAAAATTAGAATGCCTAGCTTGAATCATTTAGAATAGATTAGCAAGGTTCTTATCCATTGAAAATCCATCAAGGCTACGAAAAATAATAAATTGTTGAGGCTCCTACGCAAAAGCGGCCCCGTGCCGCCCAGCGCGAGTAACGAAGGATGTAAAATTTTCAATTCCGCTGTTGCTGTTTCCCGCTCGCCGCACGCTCGGCGCGTACCTATGAACGTGACAACGCTGCGTTACGGAAAGCACGGGCGGCGCAGCGCTCACCACGCGAGTAACGAAGGTCGGTGGCTGAGCGCGAGTTCTGAAGGGTTAAGAAAACAAATACTGATCCCATTGTGCCCTAAGCATCACTATTTAATGCATTATCCTTACTTGATACTGCAATTTGGGCCACTCATGAAACTATGGACACTTCGTTTTGAAAGTAAATACATGTTTTTTAAAAGAGTTGTACGTAATTGTACGAATTTCATCAACATTACCAAAACTTTGAGCATAAAACATGAATTGTTTCAAAGTTATATTCGAATGGGGCGTGATATCAGGTGTTCAATTGAAACAAAAGGCGATTCCCATTTTTTTGTAAATCATTACAATCCTCAAATACAAGAAGCTGTGAGAAATATGAGGTTATCTGACACATTTCGGGATTGTAATGAAATAATGATAAGGAACGTTTGTTATCGAAAAGGAGATGGTCTTATTGTCTCTTATAAAGCCTATCAATATCAAGTTCAGGTCGGCAGAATCATTGCTCCTCTGTATGATGATAGAAACGACGTTGTATTTTTCATTGTAGAAGTTTTAGAAACAATTTTCCATCCACACTTTCGAACATATGAGCTGAGGAAACCTTTAAGATATCAATGTATTAATTTCAAGGAACTGTTCAGTACAGAAAAACTTCATATTTATAATAATGGTTCGATTCTCTGCGTGAAACCTAACTATGGGGTAGTTCGTAAAGGCTTGTAGAATAGACAGATTTTTTAAATGAATTTTTCACGGATAATTTAATGAGTAGATATTTTTTGAATTCATCTTGCGACATTGAATAACTTGTACTCTATTCATTATTTGTAACGTGACAGAAGCTTCACGATATCAGTAACTGTCAAGATCTGTCCACAAAGTGGATTTCCGAAGAAATTAATTAAAGTTTCTTTGCTGTCGGACGTTATCCAGAAGGGTACTGCAAAATTGAATCTTCCAACAAAACTATACAAGGTAATTTTTACATCTACAGTGAGTATTCATCATCAGGCTAATTCTTTCTTGAATTTTGATATAGATTGTCCTTAACGAAGACCATGTTGTTATGTCCAGAGAAGGATTTTAGTGTCGAATGGACATGTTTTAATTGACACATTAAAATCAAAGCTAAAATTATTGAATTTTATAATTATTGGACGACGCAAAGTTTTATACTCTTACCTTTTTTTAAAATATAAGGGAAAAAGGGTTTGACTTAGGAATAGGGCTTGAGTTGAGACGAATTTCTAATCAAGAAATTTGGAGTTGTAATGAGAATCAAATTTGAATTTAAATATATTTTGTATAACTACTCGGTTTACAAAAACATAAGCGTGATTTTACAGAAATCTAGATAGCTAAAATTCCTATCCCTGGAATGATCTGAAGGACTCAAATTTGGGTTTACAAATTTTGTTACTCACAATTCGGTCTGTTATTTATAAATTATTCGATGTATTTGTAGATCCCTGGGTAAATCCGTAATTTCCTCACCAGCAAATAGTCGCGCTAAAGGCTATTATGGATACTTTCACGGAAACACTTTCTTCTACTCGTTGATATTTTAATGAATTTTTGGCAGTTGAAGTTGAAGATTTTAAGAGTTTGGTTGAGACTGTCCACAACGCGTCACAATAAACGAATTCCTTATTTGCAAGAAAAGTCACCACTCTCGGTTGAAGAAATTTTATGCCCGGATAATTTCAATTGTTCGTAACTTACTATTAATTCAGTACTATCCCGTGTAATCGAAGGAAGGATTGAAAAACCGGACCGATTAAATGAACTATTTCCACCAAAATTGTTACTGCTCCGTCGCTGCTTCAAGACTGCTTAATTTTGGTTTTTCTGACATTTTTATATGAATTTTGGGGTCACTTGTCACATGGGCTCCAACGAGTCCATTTTTAATTGGTGGAAAATGTCGTATGACCTTTCCCACTCTTTTGGTTTTTATGGGGAAGTTGTTCATTCGGTTTTTGGGGTCTCAATTAATCGGTTTTCAATCGTTCCTTCACGTGTGAATCTTAGCATTAAGTAATTGGGGCGTGCTGAATGTGTCGTTTCATCACTTTTGAACTCGATTCCAATGTCTTTGGAATTTTTAATCGAGTTCAAGTGAAACGCACTCAATTTGCTTTACAATTGTCGATTGGATTCTTAATTACTTGAAATTATAATATAACTTATAATTATAATCTTACATAAAATTTAATCTAAAATTAAATCCTTAATGCAAAATTTTGGACATTACAATGTAATCTTAGTTTTGAGGCTTTCGCGGCCATGATCAATGAAATCTTTGGCTTCCGGATGGATGCCGCGTTTGGATTCAGCGTTACGCCGACGTTTCGCAAACATTGCAGTCTGCATCTTCAGGGCTATGAGCTCCGATTCGGAGCTCCGATGTCTAGGGGTAGTCCTTATATGCCTTCCCTTGTGGTGGAGCGGGAAGGGGAAGGGGGGGGGGTGGTCAGCCAATCATATGTTTTTAATTGACCAGCTGATCCTTCCCCTTCCCCCTCCACCACAAGGGAAGGCATATAAGGACTACCCCTAGACATCGGAGCTCAGAATCGGAGCTCATAGCCCTGAAAATGCAGGCTGCAATGTTTGCGAAACGTCGGCGCAACACTGAATCCAAACGCGGCATCCATCCGGAAGCCAAAGATTTCATTACAATGTAATCTTGGATGTTGACGACGATGACGAAATTTTCTTGGAAATGGCAAACAAATCTATTTTAACACTCAAACTTGTACCTGAAGACATGCCAGATTCAACCGGTACTCAGGGACAAACAGGTAAATTTTATATAATTTCTTTGCGAATGATATATCACCAAAAATATGTTCATTATTTATATATCTATCTGTATCACTCATGTTTGCTTGATATTTTATTCATAGACGATACCTCACATTCGCCAATTCCTTCATCATCTACTACCACAGATATCCGAGGACTAGTCGATTTCCGAAGTGAACTCTGGAACAAATTTCCAACTAAAGTGCTAGAGACATGTCTTGAGAAAAAACCTGTTTCACGAGCCCAGAGTAGGAAAGTAGTCGCGGATATGAGAGACTATATCGTTAATGAATTGAACGATAAACAGAGGAAAATCTCTTTCAAAATTGCAGAGGAGACATACAAAAAATATCCTCAATCTTTTGAGGACAGCATTGAAGGAGATGTTGTAGGAACAGGATGGAACAGTCTCGGTTTGGTAATTTATAGCGCTGTGAATTATCGTGCTGATGATAAACAACGGGCCAAAAGAACGCGCATTGAAATGACTGATTCCGATGATGAAAATGGAGTTTCCAGTGGTTTCCTAAAAGCATGAAGCTCACCATATCAGAATATTTTGAACGGAGGAAATTAAAATGGGAAATCAATGAATTATGCTGAGAAAATTCTTGCTAGATCTGTGCTAGGGATAGTTTGAGTGCCATTATTATTTCGACTAATTTCAGTCAGATTCATGATGAATTTATGTGCAATTTCCATTTAACAAAAATAATTATGAAACATTATGAAATAATTTAATGACTTTTCCGAATATTAATGGATTGATTTTACTTTCTCAATACTTTTTCTTAATAAATTTATTGGTGTTGATCGTGAGAATTGTAATGTTTTGTTCATTATTCATATTTGAAAATTATAAAAAAAAAAAAAATCCCAATACCTACATGAGAATATCCGAATATAACTGTATGATTTTTACCATACAATTTTAAATAAAAATTATTGCACTCAAGTAGTAAAATAGTAATTCCGGTATGAGAAAATTACGACAGTCCCATGTAGCAAAATTCTGATAATCTCATTTAAATAAGTTGGAAAATTACCACAAGTAAATGTAGTAAATTTCCAACACGAATGGAATAGAATTGCTCTTATGTAGTAATTTTACAATATTCGTGTACGCAAGTATTCCTTTTTTTTCCTAGAAAATTCTCATATGATAACTGTAAAAAAAGTGTTGTAATTTTACCACACTATGTGTGAATAAAACTTCCAACATTTTTGTTAGAATTTCGGGTCAAATTTTTTTAACACTGAGGGTTTCGAAGCGCCATTTATGAGGTATAAAACCACTTACGTTTCATTGCGGTTCGATTACAACAATCTCCACAAACATTATACATATAAAATATCTTTCGACAAGCAGCACTTGAGGCACTCCTTTCTTTTCAGCTTCCAACTTGGAAAAACTTGCGCAGAAGCACCAGAAATGATTTGTTTAGTCGTGAAAGAGAGTGCTGTATTTTATGACACATGTAAAAAGTGGTTTAAAAAATATCGGGATGGAAATTTCGCTCTCCGGAATGAAGAACGTCCTGGGCAACCAAAAAAAGTTTAAGACGAGGAGTTGGATAACCTACTCAATCAGCTAGTTCGGTGCGCTTAAAAAGAATTGAGAGGATACAGAAGGAAGGTAGTTGGGTGCCTCATCATCTTACCTCAGAAAACAAAAGTCGACGCTGTAAAATTGCAATGTACCTACTGACCAAATGCAAACAATATGACTTTTTCCATAAAATTATGACGGGGAATGGAAGGTGGATATTTTACGACAATCTTAAGAGGCGAATGTCGCGAGTTTATGCGGGGGAGCCGTCAACGAGCACTGCAAAACCGAACATTCACAGGAAAAAATTGTTGTTGTGTGTTTGGTGGGATTCCAAAGATAGAATCTATTATGAGATACTCGAACAGGGGGAGACCGTTACTGCTAAGCGTCATCAGGACCAACTGGTAAAATTGAGTGATGCTATTGAGGAGAAGAGACCTTTTATTGGTAGTGGTTTGAGGCAAGTAATTTTGCTACAGGACAACGCGCGGCTGCACACAGCAAAAGAAATCCTGAAGGTTGTTTCCACGTTGGTCTGGAATATTCTTCCACATGCGGCGTATTCTCCAACCTTGTCCATTCTGACTATCACCTTTTTCGGGCCCTTCAACATCACCTGGTGGATACCCAGTTTCAATCTCCTGAAGAAGTCCAGCAGAGCATTGATGATTTCATTCAGGCAGAACCACCATGTGTCTTCCGAGCCGAAATACGAAAATTGCCCAATAGATGAGAGAAATGCGAACAAAGTTACGACGATTATTTTCAAAGTAGCATATGTATTCATTGTTTTATAAATAAATGTCAAAATTGTCGAAAAAAGGTCGGGAATTAATTTATACATTTAATACTTTGTTTCAGTGATCGCAAGTGATCCTGGTATTTTCTGAGCTGTACAGAACTCGCTGACAAGTGAACTAGACCGCCGAGTAAAAGGGAAAAGTAAGTTCATTAGAGTGGGGTAAAATGGTGTAGTGGGGTGAATGGGAGTAGAGGGTGAATCTGATGGCGAACGAGTGAAACAACGAGATTATGTGTGTAGTTGGTTCAATTTTGTGATTGTTTTATTTGTCGTTGGGTAAATTAAAAGATAGAATGAAATTAGATGGTGGGTTGTAAAATTGAATTTCGGATTAATCAGGACGAAAATGCTCTTCACTGCTTAGTTCATGAGGTTAAATGGTGTAAGTGGTGAGCTAAATGACAGGTCAATGAGCCGGTGGGGTAGATTGGGCGGCAGGTAAATTAAATACGGATGTTTAGTGAAATAGTCAGGTAAAATGACATTCATCATATATATTGAAAAGCGGATTGAAAAGGTAGCGGGAGAAAATGCGTTAGCCACGCAAATATGAGAGTGAGAATGGAACAAGTTGGAATATTGGATGATAGTCGAATTTGGGGCGGCCGTGAGATAGGACAATAGGATGACGCAGATCCGCTGCAACCCGGTATTCTATCTTACCCCACTGTCTCTTTTTACCCCATAGTTAGATCAGTCTGGCCTTTAGTATTGATTCTTATATATTTTCGGTCCTTATATAATTCGCCTCAGATGTACCGCCCTCTTCCTATCCATGAAATCTTGCCTCAATAATCCTCCGCCTATATATAAGAGCCTCCCCCCCCCCTGCCATATAAAACCATAGCTCATACTCCAGACCCCCGATTGAGAACCCCCGACTTGATGACAACCCGCCTTTCATAATCTCCCCGGCCCCACACAAAATCCCGATCCAATCGATCAAATCACATATCAATCCTTCCCACATATAAACCATCCATGTATAACCCTCTAGAATCGAATTGAATGAAGCCCAAGAATCGACTTAAACAAGACGTAATATCCACTTTAATCGAACCGAAAAATCCACTTGGATGAAGTCGAAAAAACGACGGGTGTGAAACTTTAAAATTGACTTGGATCAAATCGAACTTGATATGAATCAAGTCGAAAAGTCGACTTCTTTCAGACCGATGTACCAGTTTGGATCTTTTTGAGTCAGACTTGATTCATGCCGTTGATCCCACATAAAAAAAATTCAACTGGGGGTTGGTCGTTCGCTCCCTTTGCGCGTAGGGTGGAATGATGTGGGTGTCACCCATTACGGGTTGAACCAACTACTTCGGTGAACAATCTTAAAATCAGATCTATGTCCGATCTTAACATGACATTCTATGCAATTTAAAATAGTTCATGAGTCTGATCATAAGTATTAGGTGTATAACTTAACCCATCACTTACGGGGTCGAGCCATGGGATCGACCCATGCGAATGTGAACGCTTGTTTTCAAAATTGATTATTTCCAAATCTATAAAGAATAACTGGATCAAACAAACAAAATTAGAAACCGGAATACTGTAGCTTCAATTAGATACTGGTTTCATAATTTTCCATTCATTAGAAATAATCACATTTGGGTTGTATTGAGTACACAATACGCTTGATAAGAGAAGAGCTCTATCCGTGAGGGGTTAATCTTTCCCTTTGTTTTCATCGAGTGCAGTGTCTTATTTAAAATTCGAAAATTTATGCGCCCGTTGGCGATTTTGAATAGTGGAGCTTACTGTTTTTAATACGCCATATCTCATGTCTGGGAGAGCTGTATAACTTCACAAAACACTACTATATACAATGGCGACCGATACGCAGCACATTAGGCACTGTATTCTCTATGAGTTCTAATAAGGAAAAAAAGCCATTGAAGCCCACCATTCGATTTTTTGTACTCTCGGAAGTAATATTGTGTCTTATTGGCCGCTTCTGATTACCATCTGTTCCGGTCCATGCAACACCCCTTAGATGATAGCCGCTTCCAAAATCTGGACCATGTACGAAAATTCGTCGATGACTTCATCGCCTCAAAGCCTGCAAGTTTTTTTCGCGATGGCATTCGTATGTTGCCCGATCGATCGCCCAAGGTCATCGAAAATGATGCACGATATTTCGAGGATTGATCTGGTATTTATGTATCTTATAATGTGACTTATTTTTTCATCAAAAAAGGGAAAGATTAAGTTATACACCTAATCAGCTGGTAAAATCGGAAATGAAGCGGATTTTTCGATGTTTAGGTTGGGTTAAGTTCCGTGAGGTGTAAGATCCACTGCCAATGTAGGTAAGATCGATGCCGCGTTTAAGATCGAAAATGTACGACCACGTCAAAGTCTTATCAGAAACTTTTCTAATCGGACTAAATTGATTCATAAATTGATTTCATTAATTGATTGCTAAATTGATTCATTTATTGATTTAGCCATATATAAATTTGGTCAGTCATTAAATTAATGATTTATTGAGGTACTAGTTTAACAAAGCATTAGTTTACTTATGCATTTTATAAAACGAAATCCAGTGAACTAATATTAAAAGCCCTGAATCGCTTATTTTTTACCTTAATTGTGCTAGCCCATTTTGACCCTCATCGCTAACCCTTATTTCTCAATATTATATTTGACTCTTATATTTTGGCCCTTATATTTGGAGCCTTGTATTTCGACTCTCATTTTTGACAATATATTTCCATCCCCATATTTGAACCCTTATATTTTGACACCCATATACTGACCCGTGTAGTTTGACTCTTATATTCAGACGTTTATGTTCTGGCCCCCTACAGTTCGCACTTGACATTTTGACTCTTATATTCTGATCCTTATACTTTGCCATTCATATTTTTCCCCCTAGGTCCAAGGCTTATGTGTTCTGGGAATTCGTATTCTGGGAAATTTAAAAAAGTGCAGAAATAAGGATGAGCGCTAAGTTCATGAAGTTGAACTTATCATTTTGGAAACAGAACATTTCATAATATCCAGACACAAATTCAGTTTATTGTACAGTTGGCTGTACTTTTGCAAGTTTTATCATTTTGAACCCATCAATGCCAACTCAATATTGTCTATTCCAATGAGTTACAGGGTGGGTACGACCATAAAAAGTGTGGTTATCCACACCAAGTCAATGAAAAAAAGGGTCAATATGAGTGGTTCTTTAAAAAAAAAATTGTTCAGAAAATGGTCAGGACCAACGCACTTGGCGCGGTTTTTTATCTTAATGCGGATCCTTATTTGAGAGTGTATTGTTTGAGATCCACTTTGGGACTCAGAAATTGCTTTGAAGCATACTAAACCTTGCTAGGTGTTCAAATCTTTAGATAGTCAATTGTATCATTTTGTTGGATGGAATTGTCGGATAGTTTCAGTTAATGCCTCGAGCTTATTATTTTCCATTTTCAAATATTCTCATATTCATGAACAGATATTAAATTAATTAAAGGAGTGATCATTGCGTTGTTACGGGCATTCGCGACCTAAAAGCATGGAGAAAGTTCATTCGACCATAGTGTCAACATGAAGCGTCAACTTTCCGCAATGAGTCTTTCAAAAAATCGCGCCAAGTACGTTGGTCCGGACAATTTTCTGAACAATTTTTTTTTAAAGAATAACTGGTATCGACACTCATTTTCATTGGCTTTGTGTGGATAACCACAATTTTTATGGTCGTACCCACGCCGTAACTCATAGGAGTAGACAATATTGATTTGGCATTGATGGGTTCAAACTTACAAAACTTGCAACAGTACAGCCAACTGTAGAAAAAAGCTGACATAGTGTCTAGATATTATGAAATGTTCTGTCATTTTCCAAAATGATAAGTTCAACTTCATGAACTTGACCTTCTCCCTTATTTTTGCACTGTTTTTCAATTTCCCAGAAACATCTGTCCATAAATAAGTACTCGGGCATTTTTCCAAAACAAGGCCTTTAAATGGCTCTCGGCATTTTTTCATTTTTTTCTGAAAAACAATAAATTTGTTTTTCTGAGAAACAATACAATTTTTTTTTTGAAAAAATATAGTGATTGGAAAGGCGCACTTGGCCGATTTTGTCAAAAAAATTTTTTTTTCGGTTTTTGGGGGATTTCAATTATTTTCCCAAACTGAGAGAAAGAAACTTTCAGCATCAATGCTCCCAAACCGAGTTGCATAAAACATGATTCATATCACAAGGGAAGACTCCAGATAATATGCAACATTATTTGGGTTTACTTTTTTTATTGGATGTTGAGTTTATTGGGTTTACTCCAACAACAAAATATATTCTCATGCGATATTGAGAATGAGGAATAGAAAAGTCCCTTGGAAATATTATAAAATAACATTTGATGAAAATATGAAAACTATCTAATAACAAATTCGAACGTCCACGGTCCAAACTAACAAAAATGGTCATCGTGTAGTGACAGTATACATGGAGAATAGAGGCAAGGAGACAGAACATGCAGAAGGGGGCGGTAACTTTTGTGGATAAAATTTTGCCCTGGAGTGAGCTCTGGTGAGTTTGAGTGAGTTTGACGATAGTGCTACCATGGAGGTGTAGTGGTACCTGCCACGGGGATCGCACAGATTCGATTCTTGAGTGAGCTCTGGTGAGTTTGAGTGAGTTTGACGATAGTGCTACAATGGAGGTGTAGTGGTGCCTGCCACGGGGATCGCACAGGTTCGATTCCTGAGTGAGCTCTGGTGAGTTTGAGTGAGTTTTTTGTTTTTCTCATAATTAATTCATAATTATTCATAATAATTTCCAAGAGGGTGAGGGTCAGCGATTGACTTATTTGACGTGGAATACCTCATATATTTTTTCTTCGTCATTCACCCTGCCATTTTTATTTAAGTTAGATTTTCATTGGGAATTTTCCTCATTCAAATGTCAGCCAATAGAATTGCACTATTCGATGATAATTTTTGATAATTCAACTGGTAATTTTTCATGTTGACTATATTTGTGGAAAACGAAAAATTCCGTGGTCGAGTGAACCCCTGGTTGGAACTATCAGATGGATTTTGTCTCATGGTGCAATTCTTTTGGTAGACATTTGGATGAAAAAATTCCCTCCCGAATACTACTCCAGCTTCAAAATTAATCGAGTAATTCCCGCAAGTTTCCCTGCACACAAACGAAGTCATCAAGACTTGACTCCTTCGTTTATTTACAACGAACCTATCTCATGGATTCCCATTCAGAAAACATCTGTAATTTTTTTTCATATTCTACAAAGTTATTTACATATATTTGTCAAGGAATTAATATAATATTGTCAAATTATTGCACGGACAAAGTGTGGAATTTTCAGTACGATGTATTTCACACTGCTAATAATCTGTTTTACCACGTGAGTGACTACTACCGCCATCATCGGAACCAACGTGAACTACATGCTGCGTAACATGATTTTAGGGGTCCCACTAGCCGCTGTTTACCCCGCTGCCCTCTATTCTCCATGACACTATACACCATAAGACACTGTTGGCAATTCCTGCATGCGAAAAATGGGAATTCGAGCTGCGCTGCCAACTCAGTGGCTCGAATGTGACCGTTCTCGTTAGAAAATAATGGGAATGTGAAAAATGTGCATCATAGCCCGTTGCTATGTGCATATCTTCGTAAATATTGAACGAATTAAATTGATAACTGGGTCAGTGGAAAGAGGATTGGTGATTTGTATAGTGTAACTAAGGACACTTTTCGTCTAAGTGGCCGCATTTTTTATTAGTTGATGGAAAATCAGTTGAGGAAAGTGGAAGGGAAAGTTGTGTCGTGTATAGATACTTGGTAGCTCTCGTCGTTTTTGTGAGGTTATCAGACGCGACTTGGCCGATACGCTACCGCGTATCTCGATAGTATAATTATTTTTGTTGATAATTAGCAGTATTCTTCCGAATGGTTATTTTGCACATTATTTCCTTCTATCATTCTTTACTTCTTTAGATTAAATTGAATAAGATTCCCTATTACCTAATTTTGTCAAATTTCAACTTCGTTGAATGTTATTATCATCATTATTCTTATGATCCCTTTCTGCTATACAACCAATTGTCTTTTTTATAGTTCTAACTCTCTAAAAATGTCATTTTCTGACTTTTTGGATCAGAACGGGTCAATATAACACGAAAAAATCAAAACTTAAATTTGAACTATTACAAGACTTCCAAATATTGTAAAAATATAAAAGTCTAAAGACAAGTGTCAGAATATAACGGTCAGAGCATAAGGGACAAAATATAAAGTTCGTATTGTGACGTTGTCCGATATTTACGAAATATCACACAACAGAAGGTTTGTGTACACACAAACCTGTGCAAATATAGGTGATCTTCAACGTCAACTTAATGGATAAATTCAATAAAATCAGAGGACCATTGAAAAGCCCATGGAATTCGAAATAATATGCCCGAACTTAATGTTAAATTACCTTCTAATTAGGCCCCGATTTCGCAAAAATGATACAAATCTTTTAATAGCGTATCTTGGTCCGGAGGAAGGAATCAAAAGAAAAGAAATCATGGAAAGTACTTTCCTGAGAACTCTTTGCCCCTGCGGCATTGGTTGACATTGATGCGGTACGATCCCATTTTTTCATTTTATAGATATTAATAATTATCAATTAGTTGCGAGCGATTATTATTCATTCGAGAAATCGCAAATCCTTCAATAATTGATTTGAATTTATACGCATAATCTGCAGTTTGTGAATTTTTAATGGACGGGATTTGAGCTTAGGGCGGACACAGATAGGTCCATCTCGTATAAATTCCGCGCAGCCCTGTCTCAGCGACCCTGTGGCGGACTTTTGGGGCAATATCGCGCGCCAACTAACGTCGCGGCGTCTCTGCGCAATGAAATTTCTACTAGGGGGCTGGAGTGGGTGTGAACCATTGCGGGTAGAACCAGTAACTCCCCGATCAATCCCCATTTTTCTGTTTATTAAAAGAAAGTAAATTTTGAAATTTCTATTCGCTTAACAAGAAAACAACTCAGATGATTTTGCTCAGTATCCAAGCGAAATTGAATGACATGAATACACCAATGGTACCAAACAAATCAAATCCCATTATTATTCTCGGTGAAATTGTTGAATTTTCAAAGGAAACCAATTTTCAAAATATTTTTCTCACACGTGCACATTCATGTATTCATTTCCCACATAAATCGCATCATTACTTTGTAGGAAATAGTGGAATATGTGAAAAAATATAGTGTTTCACGTTTTTCGCATTTTTTTGCGAATTACTAAAGAACTGCCGAGACGATTGTCTTCACAAACTACTCAGTTCTAAGTTACATGAAGATGTATGGATTGAACGAAATTAATCGAATCGCTTCATTTATTCAGTCGATGTCGTTGGAGAAAATTTGGACCACCTATACACATACACAAACACACACACACACACACACACATCTGTGGAAATAGCCGGGGACTTCAATGCTTGGGCAGTTGACTGGGAAAGTAAGGAGACCAATAGCAGAGGGCAAGCTGTACTGGAAGCCATGTCATGGTTGGATGTGGTTCTATTGAACAGAGGCAATGAACCGACTTTCATGAGGGGAGAGGCGAGTCCAATTGTGGACCTTACATTCGTGAGCAGCAACCTCGCAAAGGGGAACTGCTCATGGAAAGTAATGGATACGTACATCGCAAGCGACCAGCATGCGATACTTTGGGAGACATGTACTCACCAGAGAGTCGCCTTAACTTCTAAAAAAAACAACTGCATTGGCTGGAGAATGAGCACCTTCCATCCTAGCTCTTATCTAGTCGCACTGGACGATCGCCCGATTAGTGGCAAAAATGGTACTGAAAAGGCACGGAATATCATGAAAAGAGTGACCGAAGCATGCGATGCCACCATGTCCAGGAGACGGTCAGCACACCGGAATCCACCTGTATAGTGGTGGAATGACACTATCGCCATTCTACGAAAGGAACGTAATGCTGCCAGGAGACTGTCTCAGCGTGGCCGTAAAAAGCCAGACTTCGAGGAGTTGCAGTGAAGATATAAGGAAGCACACCGGAAACTCAGCCAAACGATCAAACGCAGTAAAAAACAATCTTGTAGTGAGCTCCTTGATGAGGTGGAAGGTGATCCATGGGGGAGATCGTATAAGGTGGTGATGATGCAACACAAGAGTCAATCAATGCCATCGCCTACGTCCCCTGTGCTGATGGAGAAAATTGCCACGGTGTTGTTCCCTCAACAACCAGAGCTTCACTGTACTGGTGAACGGGGAAAAGCGTTATTGGTTCCACCAATCACCAAGGAGGAATTAATGGAAGCTTGTAATAGAGTGGGTAACATCGAGCCCCCTGGTCTTGACGTAGTCCCCAATATCGCACTGAAATCAGCTATTCATGCGATTTCGGAAATATTCTTGGACGTCTACAACGAGTGTTTAAAGGAGGGCACCTCCCCGGCCATGTGGAAAAAGCAGAGATTAGTGTTGCTTTTGAAAGGTAATAAACCACCGGACGATCCTTCATCATACCGTCCCCTCTGCATGCTAGATACCGCTGGCAAGATCCTCGAGCGAATCGTCCACTGAAGGATAGAAGCAGCCGTCGAAACCTTATTGGCCGACAACCAATATGGGTTCCGAAAAAGCCGATCCACCCTAGACGCTATCAACCTGATCATCAACACCGCTAAGGACGCGATCTCAGGGAAAAGATGGCTGAATGGTACAAAGAAGTACTGCTTGGTAGTCACGCTAGATATCAAGAATGCTTTCAACTCGGCCAAATGGGACCGTATTATTGAGGCATTTGTAAAGTTCAATGTACCGAGATACTTGCAGAAAATGGTTGGCAGCAATTTCACTGGAAGGGTCCTTAAATACGTCATGAAGTATGGCTCCAAAGAGTACAGAGTCACCGGAGGTGTGCCGCAAGGTTCCGTATTGGGTCCTTTATTGTGGAACATCATATATGACGGGCTACTGAAGCTGAAATTGCCACGGGATACTAAATTCGTGGGATTTGCAGATGACGTGGCGTTAGTCATTGTGGGCAAATACCTGGAGGAGATCGAACTCAGCTTTTACATAATCTTCGAGACGATTCGCCGCTGCATGGATACAGTAGGCCTGAAATTGACGGAACACAAGACAGAGGCTGTGCTGATCACCAGCACCAAGAAAACCGAGACAATGACGCTACAGGTCGGGTCCTGTGAAATCACCTCTCAGCCGCTCATCTGATACCTGGGGGTGATGATCGATGCGCGACTCAACTTTAAGCAGCAAGCGGAGCACGTGGTTGCCAAGACGTCTAGAGTTAGATTCACCTTATCACGTCTGATGCCCAACATTGGAGGCCCCAAGCAAAGAAGACGAACGCTGCTGTCTTCAGTGGTTATGTCGGTGCTCACATATAATATTTCCATTTGAGCTGACGTACTCGAGCTGCAGGCTGCGCGGCGTAGGATCGCACCAGTCTATCGGCTGAGTGCTCTGCAAATTGCGAGCGCTTACCGGATGGTATCGGAGGACGCAGTGTGTGTCATCACCGGGATGCTTCCCATAGAAATATTGGCTAAAGAACGACGGTCATTGTACCAGCAGAGGAAATCGAAAGCACTGAGCGCAGTAGAACTCAATGCAGAAGAGAGACAGAAGAGTCTGCAGCAATGGCAGCTCAAGTGGGACACCTCTACCAAAGGGAGATGGACACACTGTCTGATCCCACAGGTAAGTAATTGGATAAACCGTACCCATGGTGAGGTTAATTATCATCTCACGTAAATGTTCTCGGGACATGGGTGCTTCCGGGCGCATCTTCATAAATTCAAACATGAGGATTCCCCGAAGTGCCCAGTTTGCACAGGAGTCGATGAGGAGGATTCGGAGCATGTGTTTTTCAGATGCCTCCGTTTCAGTAACAGTCGGCATACTTTTGGAATCAGCCCTCGAAAGGGAAGTCCTCCCTGAGTATCTGGCGGAAGCTATGCTGTTATCGCAGGCAGCCTAGGACGCTACGAGCTACTTCGTGGTGGAAGTCATGAAGGAGCTCAGAAATGAAGAATGCAAGCGAAAAGCTACCCAAGAAACAAGGAATCTAATGGAACCTCCTCCCCGCACACAACATCTCAACGGGACGGGGGGACGTACGTTACATGAAAACAACGTGAAAGAGCAAACTGCTGAGACCTCCCTCGCGAAGTAATACTTAACGGTGGTGCCGCGAGGGGAGTAAAAGATTAGTGAATTTGTCTGATTGGAGTTTAGTCGGTATCGGTCCTTGTGACCCGAGCCCGACATACCCCAGTGGTCGGAGAAAATCTCTAGGATTCTCTCCCGCAAGTGGGGATGCGTAAATGCATTCTCCCAACAGACATAAAAAAAAACACACACACATACGTACGCATACACATTAGAGTGGCCCGCGACATACATATTTCCCAATTTCACTCTTCTCCTGTCTCAAGACGATAGTTCATAATATGAAGAAGCGATGTGAATTTTTTCAATTTTTAAAACGCTTCTAACAGGCCTCAACAGCATTTCAAAATTTAAGAAAATATTTGACCCACTGGCAGTTCATAGCTGAGTAGTTTGGCGAAAGTCAAATGATTTTATGACGGTCTTCTCGGAGGTCACAAGTGTCGACCCAAGACCGTGTGCTAGGCTTAGGCCATAAATCGTAGGTCTACCGTCGTCCGTCATCCCAACCACGGGAAGTGAGGCATTTGAGAATCTTTCCATTTTCCCAAAAATAATTTAAATGAATTTTACAATTTTGTTTTCAAATCTAGGAATAATTTTGACAATTCAGACTGACAAATATGCATAAAAAAGGATAATTCAGTAGCGAAGCGATCAATCGGTTCAAGTCAATGTTAGTCCAGCCCAATTTTTTTGATAACATCTCAGAATCTGAGCTAGATATCAGAATTTTGATAACAACCGTGTTTGGTGAGGAACTAAATTTAGGGTGGATTGGGAAGTTAGAGGATCGTCGGTGTGAAATAATGGTTGAGAGTCTTGACCTAATATCAACGTGCATTTATTCTCGAGTTCAAACCACACTTTGTCAAATTTACAAAAACACCTTGTCACTTGTTGATCGTACTGAAGTAAATTAATTGTCTATAGTTTTAGCACTGTGAGTCACTGGTTGAATGGTCAATAAATAACGTGATTTTCTTTTACTGAATTTCTATCGCCGAGTTAATAGACGCTAATGTACTGTGGTCTAAACTCTACAGAGTTGAATTCCATTCAAAACGTGCTATACGACAGACCGTGATGTACTGACTCGCGTTAATTTACGGTGACTCTACTAGACCTGAGCGTTGATCCGGAAAAGGCCGATGATTGTCGTAATTGGCTGAGCTGATCGACCTTGGTCTTGGAGAAGTTGAGTTACGTTTCAAACACCTCGGGGGCATTCAACATCAGGGTTGTTGAATTACTAGTTGTCTTTCTGTTGGTCGTCTAGTTGAATTTCTTCTGGAGGTGCCAATCGTCCTGATGATCAGAATCCTATCTGTCTAAACATCTTGGCGATGTCGGTGTCAAACACGAGCCTGTGCTTTCTCATCCATGTCTAGATGTCCATGGCGTTGATCTGCAATTTACCACCAGGATATAATATATCATTGAGTGACATACCTGATGAGCTGGGACTGGAGCCGTTAAAAACGACTCTCAGCTTTGTAGTGATGGCCTCTTCTCTCAGAATCCCGTGGTGTGGCAGATAATAAGCTGGGGAAGGTGCTGGAGAATCGGATGCTCTCTGCACATGTCCCAAGGCCTCGTACTCGTTGATGAACTTCTAGCAGAGCTGGGTATATCCCTGATTGTTGTTGAGTTTGCTGACTGTTGATCTGAGCCGTCGTGAAGCCTTGAATTTTGACTCCCCGAGCGCTTCTGTGGTCCTTGTGAGGTGCAGTTGATGTACTAATTTCTTAGAGATAAATGACACCTCTGATCCTTGATCAATTAGTACTCTGGCGCTGGTTGATCATGTCTGTAGTACTGTTAATCTTGCTGATAGCTCTATGGCCTGATCATGTCGTTAATTGACATTGTTGATGCGGTAGATACAGTGCTGGAAATTCTGATCTCCGGATTTTGACTGCGTCTTACAGTTGTGAATGCCTGTGTGAGTAGCCTGTGAATTTCTTATGCGTTTGATCGCATTAAATTTTAATAATTCCTGGTCTCTGCTCTGTAGTGATGTTCTGTTACTTGCTCCTTTGAAGATTTCGATACTGCAGTAAAGGTAATCTTCGTTAAACAAGTTGATTAATTGGGCCGTTTTACCTTCAATTAATCTGTGTGTTGGCCAACTTCGTCATGATTTAAGGATTGACAAGTGACCCGCCCTGATCGTCAATCCTTCTGCTGTTGTTGATTAAACCAGTCTGTATATAATTTGAGTCGGCTTGTTGGAGATCTTAAAAGCCGATCTTTACTGAGTGTGTGTTATTATTAGCCAGAATAATCTCGTTTCGTTGAGTTGTCTTGTTGACAGGACTGGTCCCGGGGGTGTCGGCAGTCTTCTGAATCTGTTGATTGCCGTGTTGATTGTCGCTGTTACTATGTTGTGGTTGAGTTTCTCGTGAGTTGCCTTGGTGATATTTGGTAGCTTCATTATAAATGTGGGTGATGCTCTCCACTCTGAACTTTAGTTGCCTCAGTTGAATCTCGTGATGCACTGTGAGACCTGCAGCTGGTAGCTCTATCACCTCAGAGTATCTCGTCGTGATGTTCTGAATTCGTTGAGTACTCGTGATGTTGGCTTCATCTTCAGTCTCGCTGATTACAACTTTCGGAATTGTTGATGGTGGAGGTTCTGTCTTCGTTGGTTGTGCTGCTGCGCCTCTAGTATCTTGTTGATTATCTAAAGCTTCATTTTCAATTACGGTATCTGGATCAGACATGATGATGTAATTGAAAGTCTACTTGCGTGAGAATTCCTCGTTGAGTGGCTTCGGATGTCGGTGATGTATCGACTGTCGATGGGTTACCGACCGTTGACGTACTGCGTTGTGTCGGTAAGGCGGCGCTTGGAAGGTCGCCTGTTGCTGAACGCACTGGCCCGGCGTTGAGGTCCTTCGACATCACTCGTAGATCCCGAGCTCTCACGAACCTTTTCACTACTTTGAGACGCTGATGTTTACACTTCGGATTACCGACAAGAGTAAACAATAGCACAAATACTCTTAATCCGTTGAAACTCTGTCCGTTGACCGACTCGTGTAGACCCCGAAAGTTCATTACACGAGGCGTCCTTTTAAAATTCACCCGAATCCTATCACACTAATTACTCCCAAATACGGAAATTAACTTCGAACACACTTAATGAATTCGATTGGGAATTTTTCTTACAATTCACAATTAATGGCTTGGGGTTCAGTGATTTACCTGCATTGGAAATTGACAAGTAATATTGAATAAGGGTCAGTGCAAGGCGAATGACTAATCTTAAACAATTTATGAGGAGTAAAGCCAAGGGCCCTCATCTGTTTGAACGGGAAGGGGGCTACGTAGGTATTTCAGTGTTTCTTAATATTCCATACCCTCTGTCAATTCCCTCGTCCTCACTAAAGTTCAGTTGAGCAAAAACTTCTGAACAGGAAGCATCGCAACAAGCTTCTTTCGTGTTTATATCACCGAGAGAGCACGTATAGGAAAATGCCGGAGACGCGAAAAGATACAGAAATTCCTTTAATTGGTAAAATGAGATTGGAAATTGTTGGCAATCAATTGCCTTCAAACAAACAAGTATTGGAGTGTTATTTCCATCATACCCGACGTTATAGACCAAAACTCACAGCCCGTGAAGCTGCGACGCGAGTTGTGTGACAGGTGACAGTGTTTTGGAAATACGCAGGGATTCCGATAATGAAAGAATACCACGCGATTACTAAACACGAAAAATTAGTGAACGAGTATCAAAAGAATTTCAAATATCCTCCTGAGAAGAAGAATTCCGACACATATCAAACGAGAGAGGCAATCTTTACATGCACGTTGGAAGACTTGTTTGATATTGCTCACCAAACACAAGTGGATGCTATGAAAAATGAGGCAGTGATCACCCTTTTGAACCTTCATTGACAAACAAGACGAAAAGGTTTGCTGGATATGATCATCGATACGGAAGTCGGTAGCATCCGTGATGAAATGGAAGAACAGAAAGAAGACAAAACGACCGAATCATTAAAACCAGGTGATAATAATAATAATTTAATTTTTAATAATAATAATTTTATATTTTACTGAAAAGAATTATTATTATTTGAAATAATTGAGTGATAATAATAATAATAATAATAATAATAATAATAATAATAATAATAATAATAATAATAATGAACAACAAACATGACCGCGACAAACATGTTCGCTGTTCCAGTTCTTCTTTACTCCTTTGGCGTGCTACAATGGAGGAGGGATGAACTGAAGTAGTTGGACAGGGATACTCGTAAACTAATGAACATCCACAGGAGCCTACATCCCCGATCTTCGTGTCCCCGTTTATACTTCCCGCGTGGCAGTGACGGCCGAGGACTACTCAGCCTAGAATCTCTCCATGAGCGCTTGGTCCTCGGCTTGGCCTGTGACGTGATGAACGGCTTGGATCCTCTCTTGGAGTTTGTGCACGATCATGAGCTTCATGGGATTCAGGCCTTTCTCTACAAGGCGACGGATACCGCAGCTGAGGCTCTCAGGTTGGAGTTTCGTCGTGGCCGGGGTGGTCAGCTGGCTAGTCATTCATTGGCTAGCATGACTAAATCTCGGCGAAGAGCGACCATCAAGGAGGCGGAACAGTCCACCTTGCTTCGTCTACACGTTGACAGGCCCATGCATGGCGTGTTCTTTCGTCATGTGGAAGAACAGGGCTTGTCCGTCCAGCTGACTTTCTCATTTTTGAAGGCGGCTGGCTTGATGTCCGAAACCGAGGGCTTCATTTGCGCGTGTCAGGATGGCGTGATAAACACCCTGGTCTATAAGAGCCGTGTTGTGGGGTTGCAAGTTCCGGATGTTAGGTGTCGGGCTTGCAAACTGTCCCCGGAAACTCTGATGCATCTTTTGTCGGTTTGCCCGACATATGCAGCGGCGAGTTATATCCACCGTCATAACGCGGCTTTGAGAGTGTTGTATTACCATCTGCGGCACTCTTATGGGATAAACCGAACGCCGATTCTGCCTTATGCTCCAGGAGATATTGAGTCCGTTGTCGTGAATGAGAGGTGTAAGATTTACTGGAACTTCTCGTTTGCGACTATCAGGCCCGTCGCTGCGACGAAGCCTGATATCGTCCTCTTCGACTTTGAAGACAGAGATCTACGTGATTGAGTTCTCGGCGCCAGCCGAGAGCAATATATCTGCGGAGGAAGAGGAGAAACGGCTCAAATACCAGCTGCTCCTGTTTGAGCTGCGTCAGTTGAACCGCGGGTTTAGGGTCAGGCTGATCGTCCTGATCATTGGCTCTCTTGGCGGCATGAAACAGTCTTTTGTATCTGCGCTGGAGGTGATTCCAGCCTGCAGGCGCAATGCCTTAATACTGCCTGGTCAGATGCAAAAGGCTGTCATTCTTGGGTCACTTCGACTACTTAGACATCATGATTCTGGACTGCAATAGTGCTCACCCTCTGGTTGGAGGGAGCACTACTGCAGAGCGATTAGGACTTGTTTGTATCGCTTAGCTTGGTGGGTGGTCTTCGAGGTGAAGTCGGAGCCCTCGAGGATCATCCAGCGATCTCATTCACGAGGGAAAAAAAAATAATAATAAACAAGAGTCAACTCCACCCTTATGGAAAATAGATAAACGAGAATGAGCTCAATCCATTCGTTTTGCTTGCGAATAGAAACTTTGCAATCCTTCGATTTTCACATTTCCTAATTTTCATTGGAAATGATGTAGAATGGTCTAAAACGTAAAAGTACGAAGTTTAACGATCATGTCTGTTTGTCGTCGTCTCTCCGCCCCCCCACTTTTAGGAAATAAAGTTTTAGAAAATCGAGTAATAAATTGACTAACCAAATTTCAAAAAATCTCAAATTTTGTCAAAATATAGGTCCTAACTAGGACTAATTCTGTGCACAAGATCAACTCAATCGGTCCGATAGTTCCTGGGAAAAAGGGAGTTGTTTTTAAATCGTTTTTCGCGAATATCTCCACAACTAGTGGATCGATTTCATTTTTTTTTCTTCCAAAATGTTCGTCCTAATGTTTCCTATCTAGATCAATGAAAACCTATATACCCGTTCCCACAAAGTTTTCGAGATATTTTCACTTTTCTGTTTTTTCGATAAAATCCTTGTACGCTCACTAGCTTTCGTAAAAATTGAGATGTCCACTTGAATTTAGGAGAGAACCTTCCTCTTATGATAATAACGGTTCGTATTTCAGATGAGCGCAGTGGGAACATATATACCCGTTTCATAGAGTTCCTGAGGTATTCTTGATTTTCTGTTTTGTCGATAAAATCCTTGTACGTTGTCTAGCCTTCGAAATAATTGAGATATCCACTTGAAAATTGAAGAGAACCTGGCTCGTTTAATAAAAACCTTTCGCATTTCAGATGGGCTCAATCAGATCAATGGTTTTGGAGATATTTAACTTTTTCTGAAAATCTACTATATGCAATATCTTCAAAACTACGCAACCGATTTCGCTTTTTGCTTCCGAATGGACACTTTGTAATCGTCCGATTTTCACATTCTCTAATTTTCATTGGAAATTATGTAGAATGGTCTGAAACATAAAAATACGAAGTTTGGCGACCATGTGTGTATGTGAATATGTCCACCGCCGCCTTCCCGATGGTCAATTTTTGGAAAATTGAGTCATTAAGTGGCGAAAATAATTTATAAAAAGTTGAAATTTTGTCAGATTATAGGTGTTAACGAGAAATAACTCTGGGCACAATTTCAGCCCGATCGGTCAAGTAGGGTTTGAGATGAAGCGATTCGTTTTTAAATCGTTTTTCACGAATATCTTTAAAATTATTGGACCGATTTAAATTTTCTTTGATTTCAAAATACTCGTCTCGTTGTCCTCTACCGAGATTAAGTAAAACATCTATACCTGTTCATAAAAAGTGTTCGAGATACTCCCCTTTTTCTGTTTTTCTATCAACATCCTTGTACGCGCGCTCNTGTATTACCATCTGCGGCACTCTTATGGGATAAACCGAACGCCGATTCTGCCTTATGCTCCAGGAGATATTGAGTCCGTTGTCGTGAATGAGAGGTGTAAGATTTACTGGAACTTCTCGTTTGCGACTATCAGGCCCGTCGCTGCGACGAAGCCTGATATCGTCCTCTTCGACTTTGAAGACAGAGATCTACGTGATTGAGTTCTCGGCGCCAGCCGAGAGCAATATATCTGCGGAGGAAGAGGAGAAACGGCTCAAATACCAGCTGCTCCTGTTTGAGCTGCGTCAGTTGAACCGCGGGTTTAGGGTCAGGCTGATCGTCCTGATCATTGGCTCTCTTGGCGGCATGAAACAGTCTTTTGTATCTGCGCTGGAGGTGATTCCAGCCTGCAGGCGCAATGCCTTAATACTGCCTGGTCAGATGCAAAAGGCTGTCATTCTTGGGTCACTTCGACTACTTAGACATCATGATTCTGGACTGCAATAGTGCTCACCCTCTGGTTGGAGGGAGCACTACTGCAGAGCGATTAGGACTTGTTTGTATCGCTTAGCTTGGTGGGTGGTCTTCGAGGTGAAGTCGGAGCCCTCGAGGATCATCCAGCGATCTCATTCACGAGGGAAAAAAAAATAATAATAAACAAGAGTCAACTCCACCCTTATGGAAAATAGATAAACGAGAATGAGCTCAATCCATTCGTTTTGCTTGCGAATAGAAACTTTGCAATCCTTCGATTTTCACATTTCCTAATTTTCATTGGAAATGATGTAGAATGGTCTAAAACGTAAAAGTACGAAGTTTAACGATCATGTCTGTTTGTCGTCGTCTCTCCGCCCCCCCACTTTTAGGAAATAAAGTTTTAGAAAATCGAGTAATAAATTGACTAACCAAATTTCAAAAAATCTCAAATTTTGTCAAAATATAGGTCCTAACTAGGACTAATTCTGTGCACAAGATCAACTCAATCGGTCCGATAGTTCCTGGGAAAAAGGGAGTTGTTTTTAAATCGTTTTTCGCGAATATCTCCACAACTAGTGGATCGATTTCATTTTTTTTTCTTCCAAAATGTTCGTCCTAATGTTTCCTATCTAGATCAATGAAAACCTATATACCCGTTCCCACAAAGTTTTCGAGATATTTTCACTTTTCTGTTTTTTCGATAAAATCCTTGTACGCTCACTAGCTTTCGTAAAAATTGAGATGTCCACTTGAATTTAGGAGAGAACCTTCCTCTTATGATAATAACGGTTCGTATTTCAGATGAGCGCAGTGGGAACATATATACCCGTTTCATAGAGTTCCTGAGGTATTCTTGATTTTCTGTTTTGTCGATAAAATCCTTGTACGTTGTCTAGCCTTCGAAATAATTGAGATATCCACTTGAAAATTGAAGAGAACCTGGCTCGTTTAATAAAAACCTTTCGCATTTCAGATGGGCTCAATCAGATCAATGGTTTTGGAGATATTTAACTTTTTCTGAAAATCTACTATATGCAATATCTTCAAAACTACGCAACCGATTTCGCTTTTTGCTTCCGAATGGACACTTTGTAATCGTCCGATTTTCACATTCTCTAATTTTCATTGGAAATTATGTAGAATGGTCTGAAACATAAAAATACGAAGTTTGGCGACCATGTGTGTATGTGAATATGTCCACCGCCGCCTTCCCGATGGTCAATTTTTGGAAAATTGAGTCATTAAGTGGCGAAAATAATTTATAAAAAGTTGAAATTTTGTCAGATTATAGGTGTTAACGAGAAATAACTCTGGGCACAATTTCAGCCCGATCGGTCAAGTAGGGTTTGAGATGAAGCGATTCGTTTTTAAATCGTTTTTCACGAATATCTTTAAAATTATTGGACCGATTTAAATTTTCTTTGATTTCAAAATACTCGTCTCGTTGTCCTCTACCGAGATTAAGTAAAACATCTATACCTGTTCATAAAAAGTGTTCGAGATACTCCCCTTTTTCTGTTTTTCTATCAACATCCTTGTACGCGCGCTCACGTGTGCAAAAATCGAGATATCCACTTGTTTTTCAAAATACTCGTCTCGATCTCATCTATCTAGGTCAATCAAAATATATGTACCCGTTTATACAAAGTTTTGGAGATGCATTTCAATTAATCAATTTCGTATAAGCGATTTTACCTTTTTGGTGTTCCCTAAATTCCTTGTTCGCACAATAACTTGAAGAAAAATTGGGATAGGAATATGATGTGAGAAAATAGTTTCTCCTGTAAATTGAAAAAGAGAATTGCTATTGATCCATTGGAAGCTTGGAATGGTATTTTTTATTTCTACCAATGGAATTGGTAGAAATAAAAAATTAAAATAGAAATAACACATAAAGTAACAGTCACATGCCTTCTGCAATATAGGCGCGGTCAACCGCTTGTTTTCATAACAAATCGATTGTTTAGGCACTCGTTGTTTTCTTAGAATATATCAATGTGGTTGTACACTATGTACGTTATGTCGTTATACAGGCAAAGGCGGGGTACAACAAACCTTTTTGATTTTCTAAACATGTTGATAACTTATTGAATTGTTGATGAAATTAGATTTTTTTTTTAATTCAACCAACAATTCTTCTTTATGAAGTTTTCAAGCTGACCTCTGTTGATGTATTCAGTAAACTGATAGAATGGATTAGTTATTGTTAACGGATGGATTTTGATTGGAGGTTAGGATCTATTCGGTCTCGCCAAATGTTCATTCGTTCCTTCGCCATTCAAGTGAACCGTTCGTTAAGTATTAACGAATATTTATTTGGTCATATTCATCTCTACCATTCGTTAATAGTTAACGAATCTCGTTTGGAATAAATGAATCATTCTATCAGTGTAGTGAATTGGTAAAAGGGTAACAAGTCGACTCATACCTTATTCATTTTTTTGTGAAATATCTCAGAATGTAAGAGAGCGAAATTTTCCTCAGAAACTTTTTAGTAGAACCAAATGAGAGCTACAAAAAAGGTCTCAATGAGAATTTCAGTGTCTCTCTTAGATTCAGAGATATTCCTCGAAAACTAGCCAATTAGCTGAACAGACTTGTTACTTTTTACCACTTCGCTACTGAATTTGTTCCTGAGTTATGAATATATGAAAAAACAGTCAAAAGGGTCAGTTTTATTCCAGCTTCCCCTATCAACTTTCCCCTCATGTCTAATTTTCTCCCACTTATTTCTTTGACTTTTGGAAAAAATGAGCGGGGTTGCTGCTAATTTTGCCAATTATCTTTTTGATGACGATGAAGACATCGATGAAATATTGAAACATATTGAGGATGACGAGGGAGCTAGTATTACCATCATTAAGGGCCAAAAAGTTGAAAATCATGACTCCAGACATCACTGCGATTTTGGATCGTGCCAAAATTAGCGATCGGATGGCAGCACGCGTGCTAGCAGTCGCTCTCATGACTGCTGGCATGACTTTGCACGATGTCCACTTGAGCCGTGAAACTGCGCGTCGAAACCGGCAAGTACATCGAAAGTCGCTTAGTGATACCATCAGACAAAACATGAAAAATAAATCCTGTTATATTCTGATGGTGCATTGGGATANCTAGGTCAATCAAAATATATGTACCCGTTTATACAAAGTTTTGGAGATGCATTTCAATTAATCAATTTCGTATAAGCGATTTTACCTTTTTGGTGTTCCCTAAATTCCTTGTTCGCACAATAACTTGAAGAAAAATTGGGATAGGAATATGATGTGAGAAAATAGTTTCTCCTGTAAATTGAAAAAGAGAATTGCTATTGATCCATTGGAAGCTTGGAATGGTATTTTTTATTTCTACCAATGGAATTGGTAGAAATAAAAAATTAAAATAGAAATAACACATAAAGTAACAGTCACATGCCTTCTGCAATATAGGCGCGGTCAACCGCTTGTTTTCATAACAAATCGATTGTTTAGGCACTCGTTGTTTTCTTAGAATATATCAATGTGGTTGTACACTATGTACGTTATGTCGTTATACAGGCAAAGGCGGGGTACAACAAACCTTTTTGATTTTCTAAACATGTTGATAACTTATTGAATTGTTGATGAAATTAGATTTTTTTTTTAATTCAACCAACAATTCTTCTTTATGAAGTTTTCAAGCTGACCTCTGTTGATGTATTCAGTAAACTGATAGAATGGATTAGTTATTGTTAACGGATGGATTTTGATTGGAGGTTAGGATCTATTCGGTCTCGCCAAATGTTCATTCGTTCCTTCGCCATTCAAGTGAACCGTTCGTTAAGTATTAACGAATATTTATTTGGTCATATTCATCTCTACCATTCGTTAATAGTTAACGAATCTCGTTTGGAATAAATGAATCATTCTATCAGTGTAGTGAATTGGTAAAAGGGTAACAAGTCGACTCATACCTTATTCATTTTTTTGTGAAATATCTCAGAATGTAAGAGAGCGAAATTTTCCTCAGAAACTTTTTAGTAGAACCAAATGAGAGCTACAAAAAAGGTCTCAATGAGAATTTCAGTGTCTCTCTTAGATTCAGAGATATTCCTCGAAAACTAGCCAATTAGCTGAACAGACTTGTTACTTTTTACCACTTCGCTACTGAATTTGTTCCTGAGTTATGAATATATGAAAAAACAGTCAAAAGGGTCAGTTTTATTCCAGCTTCCCCTATCAACTTTCCCCTCATGTCTAATTTTCTCCCACTTATTTCTTTGACTTTTGGAAAAAATGAGCGGGGTTGCTGCTAATTTTGCCAATTATCTTTTTGATGACGATGAAGACATCGATGAAATATTGAAACATATTGAGGATGACGAGGGAGCTAGTATTACCATCATTAAGGGCCAAAAAGTTGAAAATCATGACTCCAGACATCACTGCGATTTTGGATCGTGCCAAAATTAGCGATCGGATGGCAGCACGCGTGCTAGCAGTCGCTCTCATGACTGCTGGCATGACTTTGCACGATGTCCACTTGAGCCGTGAAACTGCGCGTCGAAACCGGCAAGTACATCGAAAGTCGCTTAGTGATACCATCAGACAAAACATGAAAAATAAATCCTGTTATATTCTGATGGTGCATTGGGATAGCAAACGATTATCATCGCCAGATGACAAACTTGAAATGATCGACAGACTCCCAGTTCTCGTATCTGGACATGATTTTCACCAATTGCTCGGTGTGCCCGCGATTGGAAGAGGGACTGGAATAGGGCAGGCAGAAGCAGTATACCATAGCTTGGAGGAATGGGGTGTCCTGGATGAGATCTACTCGATGGTCTTTGACACCACTTCCAGTAAAACAGGAAGTGAAAAGGGTGCTTGTGTTCTGTTGGAAGAAAAAATCGGGAGGGACCTCTTGTATATGGCATGCCGGCATCACGTTTTTGAACTCCTTTTGAAAGCTGTGTTTGATACGTCAATGGGATGTACATCAGGACGCGAAGTCTTCATTTTCAAGCAGTTCCAAAAACACTGGAGTAGCCTAGATAAAGGAAAATTCTCACCGGGAGTCACGGATCTTACTGTGAAGGGAGCCTTGCCGCACAACATCGCTGATATTCTCCATTTTGCTGAAGCACAGTTAAAGGTTAGCTGTATGTTTTTGTTGATGATAGTGTAAAATTGATAGACGTACACTTCTCTAGCGATTCCATTTGCACAGTTTCAAATTATGAATAACACAAAATTTTTTTTTTGTCACTCTGTGCGTGAAGCAACGTTTCACGCACACTGCGCGTTCGTAAAACGCTCTTCACGCACAAAGTGACAAAAAATATCGTTCGATACTAAGTCATAAACAATTTTTAGCCGAGTGTTTTACAGAACTCGCTTTCGGTTCGTTCTGTAAACTCACACTCAGCAGAAAATTTTTTTATACCCCCGTATCGAAAAATACTATTCCGTGTTCACTTTGTAGGAGAACAACATTCGCAAGGATTACCAAGAGTTTTCGGAGCTAGTGGTGCTGTTCCTCGGAGAAAATCTTCCCAAAGGGAATCGATTTCGGGCTTTGATTCCTATTCATCATGCCGGGTGGATAGCCAAGGCGATCTATTCCTTGAAAATTTTTTGTTTCCGGATCAGTTCCGATTGACAGCTCAGAAAAAATCAGGGTTAGTAAATGTATGTATTTTCGTCGTCCTCGTGTATCACAAAGTGTGGTTCACAGCTTCGAATGCAGTCACAGCTCCCAATAATGATTTGATATTGTTGAAACGTTTAGCAGACAATGCTACTATTGATGAGCATGGGAAGAATTACAAGGCTGCATTCAAAAAGTTCGTTAATCACCTTTGATACTTGTCAGAGGAATTGATAGCTCTCGCTTTTTTCGATGAAAATGTGAGTGCAGATTGTAAAAGAAAGATGTGCCAGGCCATCAAGTCTCGTTCTGCTCTTATGGATGATCGAAAAAAGTGAAAAGTGGGAATAAACGACGCAAAATTCATCCAAGACTCCACTCTATATTCTTTTGTTACAAAAAATACCATGAAGTTTTTTGAAATATTGAAAATAGATTCTAGTTTCTTGAATAACGACCCTACGACATGTGAAAGTAGAGATAATTTTGTTGCCGCTTCCAAAATTGTCAAATCTCTTCATGTCACAAACGATATTGCTGAAAGAAGTGTCTCTCGTAAGTAAATATAATGATCTGCTTACGAAAGATAAAGCCAGCAAATAAAATTTGATGCTAGTGATTCAAAAATACCGGGAGTCGTCATCCAATTACATGAGAGAGGACTTGAAGTTTTCGTTGGAAAATTATTTGAATAATTCTAATCCACCAACGGAAACTTCAAGCGATTGAAATCAGTACAAATTTACTCTACAATACTACACACCACAGATTATCAAATATTGATTTGTTTAATTGAATTGCATTAGAAAAATTTGAAAAAATTCAACCATAATCAACTCCATTCAAATTATATTCTGGGCATGGTATTTTTTAACATTTATGTCGTATAAATAAATAATGACGATTGTTCAACTTTCCGAAAACTTGATTATTTTTCATGGAATAGATCACCGCTAGAACTCTGGATATGAATAAATTGATTATCTATTACCAAGAAGGATTTAGAAGGTAGGAAATTCATTGTCCATGAATTACTTATGGAAAAAGTTCTAAATTTCCAAAAATGAAATATTGTTCATCATTTCATCATTTTATTAGATAAAATCAAATATGGTATTCACTAAAAGCTATGAGATTCAGTTCAAAATGTTGAGAAGAATTGAAATCATGAAAAGAAAAATCGTCGATTCACTTGGATATTCTAAACATTATTGATATTCATAATTTATAAAAATATATATTAGTTTCATTGTTTATTACAGCCATAATTCTGTTATGTATCATTCTTATTATTATTATTCTATATTATATTGAACTGAATAAATCTTGAGATTTAATTGTTTATAGAAATTTCATCTTCTGTCTGAGAAAATAATTGATATTTAATCACTGACCGATCTTTTCTCATGGTAAATGTTATGGTAATGTTGCTCGTTATGGAACGTTACCGGAAACTCAATAAACACGCCTGGGGAGTGTAGAGGAAATTCGACAACGCTGGAGCCCCAATAGTATGACAGTAAGTCCTCCACGGGTAGATTCAAACCGCGTATGGTAACCAGCGTAGAATTATCCGATTTCGACCATTCAAGTTTCTGTGGAATCGTCATCAAATAGGGAATTTCACAACATCTTCTTAGCATAAAAATAGAAAAAAAATGCAATCAACAAAATGGAAAATAAAGAAGGTATACAGTAATTTATTGGGTGGGACCAGGTACGTCGGATAATCCGGGAAAAGGTATCGCCAAATGGCTGACCTTCTCCATTTCAGGTAATAGCCTCCATAAAAGTTCTAAGTGATTCAAGCACTTGTCACTGCCCAAAAATTTGAGGATTTTATTTTGCATTTTTCGGTGATTTGGAATAATATAACTTATTCGTTCTTTCGTCAGATGATAGTCCGATAATTGAAGAGTTGTTCTACAAAAATTTAACGAAATCGGTCTAGTTCAAAGGGCATTTAGACAGTCTCGAAAAGTCCCATTCCAAGGCAAAATCATAGTTTTTAATTCAATAACAAATTGATTGAAAAATGTAAAAAAAAGTCTGAGTTCTTTTCATCGTTTACATCAAGTAATCGATAGAGATTCATAATAATTTCAATTAATTCTCATGAAATTGCATGCATATAAATTTTATGCACTCTCTCGCATGTACTTTGTCATAAGAAATTCAAAAGCTTGTTGAGGTCTGATAAAAGTGTTTTAAAAATTTGAAAAAATTCAGATTGCTTCTTCATATCTTGAACTATCGTTCTTAGACAGGAGAAAGCGAAAATTTGGAATGTATATTCCGTGGATCCCTCTAATACACATACACAGATCTGAAGTGTAAGAGGGCACGCCGGAAGCTCACTAAAGCCATCCTAGCGCGTATCGTTCACCAGAGAATAGAAGCAGCGATCGAACCGTTGTTAGCCGATAATCAATATGGTTTTCGGAAAGGTCGATCCACACTAGGTGCTGTCAACCTTGTCATCGATACCGCCAGAGATGCGATTTCAGGGAAAAGATGGCGAAATGGCACAAAGAAGTACTGCTTGGTAGCGACATTGGACATAAACAACGCCTTCAATTCAGCCAGATGGGACTATATTATGAAGGCTCTTGCAAAATGCGACGTAGCAGGATACTTATGGAGAATGCTCGATAGTTATTTCACTGGGAGGGTCCTCACGTACGACACGGAGTGTGGTCCTGAACAGTTTAGAGTGACTGGAGGGGTGCCTCAGGGCTCAGTACTGGGTCCGTTACTGTGGAACATCATGTATGACGGACTGCTGAAGCTCGGATTGACGCGGGGAACTAAGCTCGTGGCATTCGCAGATGACGTGGCTGTAGTCATCGTGGGCAAATACTCAGAAGAGATCAATTACAGCTTCGACACGATCTTCGAGACGATCCGCTGTTGGATGGACTCAGGACCAGGTCTGAATCTGGCGGAGCATATGACGGAAGCTATGCTGATCATTAGTAGGAAGAAAACCGAGACTATCACGCTTGTGAGATTACTTCCCAGCCATTCATCCGATACCTGGGGGTGATGATCGATGTCCGGCTCAACTTTAAGCAGCAAGCGGAACACGTAAGTACGAAGACGGCCGGAGTCAGATCCGTTTTATCACGCCTCATGCCCAACATTGATGGCCCCAAGCAAAGAAGACGAGCGCTGCTGTCTTCAGTGGTTACGTCGGTCCTCACCTATGGCATTCCCATCTGGGCTGACGTATTCCAGGTGCAAGAAACGCGGGTGGGGTCGATCGGTCCAAGATCTACGTCAAATGCGCTAAGGCGGGTTACACCGTTGCTGTCTGCAAAAAGGAACCCAATTGTGCCTTGTGCACTGAGAAAAGGAACACGGAGAACTGCGCTCATATTGCTGGCAGCACCAGGTAACCAGTTTATCAGGAGGCGCTACAGAAGTTAACCAACAGACGACGATGAAGGTGCTACAGCTCAACCTCAACCATTGTGAGGCCGCATACGACCTGCTCATGCAAACGGTGCGGGAGGTGAAGCCTGACCTGGTCAGGATCTCGGAGCCATACTCACATCTTGGTACTCAATCCTGGATTACTGATACCAGCAGGAAGGCTGTAATCTGGGCTTGTAGAAATCAGCCATTCCAGAGCATCACCACCGAGGGTATACAAGATGGTTTTGTGAAGGCTTGGGTTGGCGGAATTTACTTCTACAGCTGCTATGCCCCACCGACCCTCCCCATGGACGAATTCACCGACTTCCTAGACGAACTGACCGAGGATGCGAAGTGGCACTTTCCGTGGCAATAGCTGGGGACTTCAACGCTTGGGCAGTTGACTGGGGAAGTAGGGAGACGAATCCCAGAGAGCAAGCCATACTGGAAGCCATAGCAGCGTTGGACGTGATTTTGCTGAACAGCGACGACGAACCGACTTTAATGAAAGGAGATGCGACCTCGATTGTGGACCTTATTTTCGTGAGCAGCACCGAAGGAGATGGCTAAATGGCGTGAAGAAATATTGCCTAGTAGCGACACTATACATCAAGAATGCTTTCAACTCGGCCAGGTGGGACCGTATCATGGAGGCTCTTGAGAATTTCAATGTACCGGGATACTTGCGGAGAATGGTCGACAGCTATTTCACTGGAAGAGTCCTCAAGTACGACACGGAGAGTGGTCCTGAGGAGTACAGAGTAACCGGAGGGGTACCTCAAGGCTCAGTATTGGGTCCCCTACTGTGGAACATCATGTACGACGGGATGCTGAAGCTGAGATTGTCGCGGGAAACTAAACTCATGGCATTTGGAGATGACGTGGCTGTAGTCATTGTGGGCAAATATTTGGAGGAGATCAATTGCACCTTCGACATGACTTTCGAAATGTTCTGCTGTTGGATGGACACAGTGGGACTGAAACTGGCGGAACACAAGACAGAGGCTGTGCTGATCACCAGGAGAAAGAAAATAGAGACAATATCGATGCAGATCGGGTCCTGTGAAATTAGCTCCCAGCCGTACATCCGATACCTGGGGGTGATGATCGATGCTCGACTTAATTTTAAGCAGTAAATCGAGCACGTGGGTATCAAGGCGTCTGCAGTCGGAACTGCTGTATCGCGCCTTATGCCTAATATCGGCGGTCCTAAGTAAAGAAGACGAGCGCTGCTTTCATTGGTGGCCACGTCAGTGCTCACTTATGGCATTTCCATCTGGGCTGATGCACTGTAGCTGCAAGAATCACGGCGAAAAGTAGCATCAGTCTGTCGACTGAGTGCTTTGCGAGTAGCGAGTGCATACCGCACGGTGTCCGAGGATGCAGTGTGCGTCATTGCCGCAATATTACCTATTGAGGTATTGGCCGAAGAGCGAAGGTCTCTGTATCGACGCAAGAAGTCGGAAACACAGCAGAAGCTCAGCAGAAGCATAGCAGAAGCGCAGTAGAGCTCAGCGCAGACGAGAGGCATAAGAGCTTATGACGATGGCAGCGAATGTGGGACGCCTCTACCAAGGGGAGATGGACTCATCGCCTGCTCCCACAGGTGGCCGTCTGGGTAAGTCGAAAATATGGAGAGGTCAATTATTACTTGTCACAAATGCTTTCAGGATACGGGTGTTTCCGGGCGTATCTTCACAAATACAAACATGAAGATCCCCAGAGTGCCTATCTTGCACAGGAGTGGACAAAGACGCAGAGCATGTATTCTTTACATGCCCCCGCTTCAATAAGATCCGAAGTACGTGGAAGTCCGACCTAGGCAGAGAGGTCAAACTTGAGAGCCTTGTGGGCACAATGCTGTCATCAAAGGCAGCCTAGGACACAACGTGTAAATTTGCGGCCAAAGTCATGAAGGAGCTCAGAAATGAGGAACGCAAGCGCAAGGCTGCAATATAGGTGAGAAATCTTTTTGGAACCTCCTCATCACGCACAAAATCTTAGCGAGATAGGGGGACGTACATTAGATGAAAAAAAGTGGAAGAGCAAACAGCTGAGACCTCCCGCGCGAAGTAATACTTTACGGTGGTGCCGCGAGGAGATGAAAGGTTAGTGGAAATATGTCTGACTGGAATTTAGTCGGTATTGACAGTTTCGTCCGAGTCCGACACTCATTTGACGGAGGGATCCTCCTGTCCCCTCCCTCAAGTGGTCGTGCGTAAATGCATTTCCCCAACAGACAAAAAAACATACAAACACATACACACAGACGAAAGAGTCTGCAAAAATGGCAGCTGAAGTGGGACACCTCGTCTAATGGGAGATGGACTCACCGTCTAATCCCACAGGTAGGTGTTCCGTTAAACCGTACACATGCTGAGATTAATTACTCACTGGTGGTGCCGCGAGAGGAAGTAAGTTCATAGATCACAGGGGTTATATTCTTTTTTTTTAGTCCGTATGGGTTGCCAATTCGCCGAGCCAATACAAGCCACGTCTCGTCAGACATGTTGACACGTAGTCGTTACCAGCTAGACCTGACCAAGTCAGACATTACACCCCAGAAATGACCAAACTGGAGAGTGTGCATACCCGAGTAGAAATTTCGTCGGGAGCCACCATATGCATTGGGAACCTATGAGTTTGTTGCTGGTTACTGACTCATGGGTTGTACCTGACGTGTAACCTGTAGGTTCCAAATGCAACAATACTAGTAGGGATGATCATTGTGGGTGACAGATGAGTTTACCACCGATCACTAACTTATGTACCTTTGAAACTTATTTGTCCCTTATAAGGTGTTAAAGACATTTAATTGTCCAAGTCCGGTCGGGCATAACTGATCCTATCAGAGAACCCATTAGTAACCTAATTAAGGGTCAAATCAAGGATTGGAAAGGAGGGTCACGAGAGTCACGAGGATCAGGAATCAGGGGCAGAAAGAAGGGTTAAAACTGAGGGTCACGAGGGTCCGAAATGGAAGTCAAAAATAAACGTCAGGAATAAGGGTCACGAGGGTCAGGAATAAAGCTCACAAGAAAGGGTAAAAACTAAGGGTCATGAGGGTCAGAAATGAGATTCAAAAATAAACGTTAGAAATAAGGGTCACGAGGGTCAGAAATAGGAGTCAAAAAGAAACATCAGAAATAAGGGTCACAAGGGTCAGGAATGAACGTCAGAAATAAGAGTCGCGATAGTTAGAAATAAGGTTCATTAATTAGGAAGGGTCAAAGTTAAGATTTGGGTGAAATCATATGTTAATCACCAGAGAATCCGAATCTTCGCCTTATCTAGAATATCTAAATATTATATTCCCAAGAATTACAGGCGGACTTGGACTTCAGCACAACAGACGATCACCCAAGTTAGGTAACATCGAGTAGGGTTCGGAATTGGATGGGTGACCACTCACCGATAATGTGATTTTTTTTCTTTTTCTGCGTGTATAAATCGATTCTTATCATTGGGCATGCTTTCCCATGGCAATTAATGAGTTATTAATCATTGACAAATTGTTAATAATAATGAGGTTAATAAATAATCACGTGAGTTTTTGATGGGTTGCAATCTACTTGTAACTGGTGAGGTAACTGCGAGACGTTTTCATGAGTTCCTTGTAGGTCGAAACCTATGTGCAACCGGTGACCATGTCGGTTGCCCCGCATCGGTAACCGATGATAAACCGACGAAATTACTACTCGGGTAAAGAGCATTTTTTTGGTTCCTGATCACAGGAAGGATAAAAACACACATAAACACACATACGTGCACATACACACACATATACAGATATACACAGATGCACACACACACACACATACACACATATACATACACACATGCATACACCCCCCCGAAAACGTCATAGATGATTCTAGGGTTCATGAAACTTGGAAATATGATAAAATACCTACATTTCATTTTCGGGGTCATTACAATAACTTCCTCCCAACGGGTCAAGATGTTAATAAGTAAATTTCTGGCATGATTCAGTCCCACTTGATTCAACTGATGTTTCGACATGATTTAGCATGATTTTTTTTTCTGGGGGGGGTCGTAAAGTAAAAAAGTCTATTTGTTGTATTTGGGAATTAAAACCCCGGGCAAAATTCTTGAAATTACTGCTCTCAATTTTGGTCTTTTAAGAATCTACTACTAGATTGAAAGGGGTTAAAAATATCTGTAATAGCCCTCAAATTTTACATGGACGTAATTCACATCCTTTGTCATCCAAAGTAAAAGGTATTCCCTGTTGTGAATCGTCGTTTGGGCATTATCCCTCAGACTCCTTCATCTTTATTCGTCTCTCTTCTATCCACAACGCCAATTTTAGCTGGAGAAACGAAGACGCCCTATTTTCTGTTGAAGGTAGAGCTCCGGCATTCTGCGTACGATCGCTTTATAATATTTACAGCCCTCCACAGAATTCCTACGGCATCATTTTATTCTAACAGGGTGTCCAACCGTTTCCCCCCCTCCAACCTGCGCCGTTCAACGCTATCGTCTTTTTGGTTTCGTCTCCTTTTGTTTATTCGTATTTTTCTACTTTTTCATTTAATTCTTTTTTCCTCGTGACCATACCACCCTTCTGGTAGAGGTTATCCTCTATTTTCTGGCTACGAACGGCGGCTTTCAAAGCTCCAGTCTTCCTTTCCTTATAACCACGCACGTAGGGCAGTTGAATTGGGTATAGAGAATATGGAGAGTCGGAGGTAGGTGAAAGAGGCGAGAGGAGTTTCACGATGCCGACGGGCTGTTTCGATTCAGTTGCCTCGCGGAGAGACACATGAAAGCTAAAAAAGCCGAAAATTCAGTGTTCCTGTCGTTGATCTAGTGGTTTGGAGAAACAGTTAACTAGGGCCGAAGAGTGGCCATGCGATACCGCCAGATAAGGGTCTACCGATCTCCTTTTTATTTTTTCTTGATCCAACGAGAGAGGGACATCAATATTTTTCTTCTCGAGATTTGGGTCGATAGAAAAAAAAGAATTCACAGCCTCCTATTTTATCAATCAACGGATGGAATGTACACCCCAAATAGAGAAATGCAGTGAGAGACCCAACGAGAGGAAGAAAAAGGTCTTGAAATTAAAATTTCCACTGAAGCTCACACTGATGTAATGTGCGCCGTGGATTTTTTTCAACTTGGGATCGTGTCGAGAATCGAAGGATCGTGTTGCAACGTTCTTCTTCTTCCTCAAGGTTTCCATAAGGAGAGGGGCCGGAGTAAGCGAGAGAGAGCGAAAGAGGGCCGGGAGAAGTATAGAGGCGTCCCGTAGGCGTCACGCCGTTAAACGCATTCCTCCATAGAGGTTAAGCGCGAGTAGTTGCGAAATATCTATACTTCGGTTGGATTTTGCACACACACGCATTATACATTACCAATGGTACGCCAGAGCATATAATATAACATCTCGTTAGCCGCAATTCGTGATATCTGCGTGTCCTTGGTTGAAGTTCGTATTAGTAAGGTTTCAATGCACTCTTCGCACAGTACGCCACTAAGACATATATCCTAATGGAACTGTTACGACTTTATTGACAGGACGTGCTAGTTTTCATAAATCAATGAAAATGAACGGTGATTCTTTCTTCCCTTTAGCTAATATGCATAGATGGTTTTGACGATTCAGAAGAAAGTTTTCCTTATTTTATATGAAATCGTCGGATTATCGACAATTTCAAAGTTAATATTTCTTGTATCACTTTTTCCGTTTAATCGATAACACAAACAAGGTAATAAAAATCGATTAGAAATGAATCCTTGACACAGTGATTAATTTTTCACGAGAAATTGCTTAGCTTGGTAAATCAAACGGAGATTTCCTGGAAGCCCCGCGTAAGCGTTCGATCTAAATTAGCTCCGTCGGAATAGCAAGCGCGGCTCAAGCTGAGGAAGTTCTCCACGAGTAAATGCCTCATTCATAGAAAACTGATTTTTTAATGAAAAAGTAAAATTATTGGCGATCGAGTTCGACGTTTCGCTTGTACTGATTGCCAATGAATGATCATAGAATTCGCTTGAGTGATGATTCAATATTTCAAATAAATTTTCGAGAGGCTATTCACATTCGAATTTAATTACACCCTTGATTACAAAATGTAATCGATGACGCGTGATGACAACTCCAATTACACTGGTCGGTGATGAGAATGATTATCACATGGAGAAATTTTTTTTAGAATTTTTGGAGTGAATTTCGGAGAGAAATTCTGCTACTGCCCTGCAATTGAAGTACATAATCTCGGAAGTCATGAACAATATTGCGTAGTACATGAAAAATTCTACGAGAGCACATGAAAATTTACTACAATAATGCAGACAATTTCCTCAATTTTGATTTTGACCGCTGCGCGCTTGGGATTTTAATCTGCAAAACTGATCCCTCTCGTTGCTATGCAACAAAACATTCGAAAAATATTCGATAATTTTGAAGGTCTTGGGGTATTATAGCTGAAAATGCTGTTATTGAAATTTAAAATGAATTTTCGAATATAGGAGAGATTCAAAGTTACCCTACCGCGGACAATTTTGCAATGACGCAATTTTTTCGAACAAAAAAAATTTTTTTCTCCAATTTTTTTTTAATGCTAGGAAGCTCAAGGAGGGGGTACAAATCCATATGCACATAGAATTTTCAAATAAATTGAGAAAAATTGAGGAGTTTAGAAAGCTGTCGTACGAATTAGCGATGACGTAATTTTTTGAAACAAAAATTGTTTTCTCCAATTATTTTCGTGCCAGGGAAGCAGAGGGACGGTGGTATCATTACTCATACAACTAGAATTTTCAACGAAATGCTAAACAATAGACAAGTTTCGAAAGTTACCCTACGAAGTACGATTTAGCGATGAACTAATTTTTTGGAACGAGAAATTGTTTTTCCCAATTTTTGGTGCCATGAACGCGGGGTAGAAAGTTCTAGTAATTCTACAGAAGGTGCTGAAAATTCTTCAGGAAACTCTAGAAATTCCAACTCGAGAAAACTCCAGAAATTTTAAGATTTGACTTCCTTTGACCACTTTCTCGTAGGATGGCTTCCCACCCTGATGGCCATTGATGCACGAAGATCCAGATAATTCTGAAACAGCACAGGAAAAATTCAATGTTGGCATAATGCAATTTCTCAAGCACTCTTAGAAAAAAATGAAAAGACCACCATCAATTTCCTTGCCAATCAACAAAAAAATGAACAAGAACTCACAAATTTTCATGTACTGACGGAGAATTTTGTTTGTGCCGTAATACAATTCTTCTGGTGTGTTCTGTTTCAAGTCAGAGAAGTATATGAATCAGTCTCACTGAGATTCAAAATTTTTTGGATGCTCCCGTAGAATATCTTTAGTCGGTATCAGTTGTGTCTCCTTCCTAGTGCTCCGCACATGAATTTATCTCGGATATTTTTCTCCGTATACTGACAAAAAGTTTCATTACATGATTACAAATGATTTCATTAATTACAACTAGCGATTACCAATTATTTGTAATTAGGGAACTTATGAACCATCTTTTTCGACATTCAACGACGATCACACAAGAGTCAAGAAGAGTCAAATGAGGAAAACAAGGAATGTTCAATTCAGGAACATGGCCTCGCGAAGGCCATACGCCGTGAGGACCATACCCCGCAACGATCATCCCTCAGCCACCGCGAGGATCGTACCTCAGGTAGGAAGACGGGATAGAAGCGGGTAACCGATCTTTGGTTGATAGATCTGGCCCAACTTTGGGCCTAATATTGGCATGACAGAACTCGATAACTCCACCGGTGGCCCGGAGTTTGGTCATTGAGCTGGTGAGAATGGTGAGAACCCACCCGAGTGGAAATTCCGGTCAGGTCAGACGTGACCACTGATCAGGTATGGATCAAGACGGATCCGGTCTTGATCAGGCATGTAACGCCTCTGACCTATCCGGATTTGATCAGGACGAATGGATCCGAACTTGATCAAGTCAAATGTATGAAAACCGGATTACCTGTCTGTCAGTACCAGAATAATTATCAATGATAGCTAATCCAAAACAAAAGATGATTCAATTCTTTCACTGTAGGCCGCCTCTGTTAATGAATCCCTACCGTTATTACCGCTGAAAAAAGCCTATTATTTTCTTACCGACGTTGGGGAATGAACTGCGCACCCTATGATTGCTAATCCTATGCCCTAACCACTAGGCTATCGCTTTATTACTAGTGAGTAATCGGGGTATTCGTTGAATTTACGATTATTCATGATCTCGCGGATTTGCAGGTGTATTCTCGGAGATAAAATATGTTTAATTAAATATATTCATTTCATTAATGGAAAATAATAATGATAATAGCAATAACACTAATAAATAAATGGACATTTGGTGTATTTCTAATATGTATATCTCTAATGTGTATTTACGGCACCATCATCCCTCCGCCCTATACATTTGAGAAGAAATCTCTGTTACTTAAATTGATTAATTAAATTAAATTAATTAAATTATTTCAATTTAATTAAATTATAGTATAATGATCCTTTTGAAAGATTGGAAATAATTATTGATAATGTTTGATAAAACTTGATTTGAATAGTATAATAATAGTTGAATAAGTTAGCCGAAAAAACTTATGAAAATTAAGGCCAAGTGGACCGGAACTGAATCTAATCATTTTCTCTTCACTCGATCCCGTTCAAATGACGATCAAATGCATCAAATCCGAATTTGATCAAATTGGGGTCAGGCAGCCCGCCCTCAGGGTGAGATCATGCTTACCTGATCAGAACTTGATCTGAGCCCGCCTGCAGCTTTTCGAATCCGATCTACTGGATCAAAACTTGGTCACGTTCTCATCAGGAATCACCGGATCAGTCGAGCCTCACAAAAACTACATCAAGTTCTGATCGTGCTTCAGGTGGGCCTAAAGCAATTTCCACTCGGGTACCGTTGTTGCAATTGTGATGGTTAAGTCGTAAGGAGGAGGTGATCAGAATGGCATCATAGGGGTGAAATCATAATGATGAAATCTGAAGAGTAAAATTGTAATGGTCTAATGGTAGTAATGGAAAGAAAAATGAAAATCATAAAGATAACATCGCGAGGGTTGAATTGTAAGGGTGAAATCGTGAGGGTAAAACGCTTTCCTTACGGCCTTTCACTGTCTCTCGTTCGGGGATTGGTATTGGCCCTTCCCCAAACTCGTAGAAGTGAAAATCACTATGGTAAAATATTTGTTCACGGCTAGTTCCATGGGGTCTTTTACTCATGTGGAGTTGGTTAACCGCGCGAGTTACGAACCCCGTGGCATTCACCCTGAAATATAGGAAAAAGAATAATCGTAATGATAAATTACGATTCAGAGATATAAAGCAGATTAATTGAACTACCGAGTGAATTGAATTTCAAAAATTATAGCAGTGTTGGCAGATATACCTTTACCAGGGGATCGCCAAACATTGAATTCCAGTACTTCACTCTCTGAATTATGTTCATCAAGGAGAAAGTTGATTGTAATTATGATCAAAATCTCATTCAGTAAGCATAGGAATTAGCACATGTACAAATCATTCATTGCAATATGAAAATTTCACAGGTAATGAATAAATTTCACAGCTAATAATCAATTCAAATAAGAAATATTGAATCTGACACGGAAAAAAAGATATATTGAAAGGGCCACCAATATCACGGCCGCAATCGGGTTATAAATGTGAAAAAGTTGTCTGAAATAATAATGCAAATCCGAAACTATTGACACTAGGAATATGAAAATTTTAGGGTCCTATTCCTCATGTGAGCATTCATTAAGAGAACATTTTTAGAAATTAATTCATTCATTAATGAATATGTATTTCAGCTTCTTTACAAAATTTATCTCTGAAAAGTTGAATAGGGATGATTTATAAAAACTTCAAGGAAATTGCAAGTTCCCTCAAAATTTAGAGAATCGTCGGCTTTTTCTTCCGAATGTAGGATAATGTGAGTTTTCCCAAAAATTCAAAACAATTATGAGGTTTTCTAAAAAAATTTTTTAGAAAATTCTCTAATATTCTAGAATTTTTGAATAAACAATGGAAAAACTAATGAATAGAAAAGGCGGAATTTCCTGAACAAAATGGATGTGAAGGAGTCACGTGACTCTGACTACTACACTCTGATTAAAATGAGAAAGGAGAAACGATTTGAGAAGCATCTCGAATGTTCACAACAATTGCACAAAAATTCTCAAAAAAAGTACTACTCAGGCAAACTTTCACAATAGACTTTTAAACAGTTGTTTAACCAAGACGCATTGTTACCATTAATCTCCACGTGTGAAAAAATTCAATAGAAAATACCAGCGAATTTGCTGGACAATTCTATTGATTTTTTCTATAGAATATGTTATATTGAACATTTCGATAGAAACGGCCAAAAACTGATAAAAAGCTCAGTGTATAGAAATACAATAGAATTGTCTAGCGAATTCGCTACGATTTTCTATTAAATTGTTTCGTGCGTGTTAACACTCAGCCTAATGGAAAGATGATGAATCATTAATTTTTAAAAGGAACAATAAAAAAAACGCATAATAAAAGAATAAAAGAGCATAATACAAGAGCATCATCGTTGCGGCCGGGGCGGCGCTAGTGCGATAATAAAATCTGCTTTTTCTACGATAAGCGCGTTGTGGGGTGACGAATAAGGTCACAAATAATCGTAAAAATTATTTTTGAAAATTAAATCATCATTTTTTGTTAATGATTATTAGTAATGAAGTTGGACGCGTTCCTCCAGTCCAGATCCGTGTGGTAAAATGAAAAAGCAGGTTAGTTAGAGAGGGGCAAAATGGGATAGCGCTCAAATGAAACCCTAAAGTAAATCGGAACGGTGAGGTAAATTGAGATAACGGGGTGAGAATTGGAGTAGGGGGGTGTATCCGGTAGCGAATTTATTCAATTTTTTAATATTTTTACTTTTTGCTTCTAAATGAAAGTATTGCAATCCTTCAACTTTCACATTTTCTATTTTTAATTGGAAATGATATAGAATAGTCTGAAACGTAAAAATACGAAGTTTGGCAACCATGTTTGTATGTGCCACGTCCACCGCCTTCATCCCGGTGGTCAATTTTTAGAAAATTGAATAATTAAGTAGCTAAAATAATTTCAAAAAATCTGAAATTTTGTCAGATTATAGGTCTTACTGAGAAATAACTCTGTGCAAAGATTCAGCTCGATCGATCTAACAGTTTTGAAGAAAAAGTGGTTCGTTTTTAAATCGTTTTCCGCAAATATCATAAAAATTAGTGGATCGATTTTCATTTTTTTGTTTTCCAAATATTCGTTTCAATGCTTTCTATCTAAATCAATCGAAATATAAATATCATAAATCAAAACATAAAAAACCAGTTCATACAAAGTTTTCGAGATACTTGGGTTTTTCGTTTTTTCATTAAAAAAATTGTAAACACTCTAGCTTGTGCACAAATCGCGATATCAACTTGAAATTTGGATAGAATCTTTCTCTCATGATACCAATGTTTTTTATTGAAAATAGGTTCAATCGCATCAGCAGTTTCGGAGATATTCGGCTTTTCCTGACAATCTTTCACATGGAATATCTTCAAAATTACGTAACCGATTTCACTTTTCCTTTTTCCAAAATATTCGTTTCGATGCCTTCTGTCCAAATCAATCAAAACATATATACCAGTTCACACAAAGTTTTCGAGATATTCCTGTTTTTCCGTTTTTTCATAGCAAAAATTTGTAAACACTCTAGCTTGTGCAAAAATGGAGATATGAAATTTAAATTTGGACAGAAAATATGTATACCCGCCCATACGAAGTATTCGAAACATTGCAATTTTGCTAGCAACCATGGCGGAGGCAGTAACCGTCTGAAATTTTTGCTGCTAGTTAGTGTGTGAAGCTATAAACTTTTGTAATATTTCAGACATTCAGAAGCCCACCATCAATGTATTGATGGCAAAAAAAAATAAAACAGCACTCAGTGACATGCTTGCTGTCACATGGCAGGCTGTGATATGTTCGCTGGCCCCTGCTTGTTTAATTTACTTTTTTAATTTTTTTGATTATGGTTCGGTAAATTGAATAATGGGATGAAATTAGATGGTGGAGTGTAAAATTTCGAAGTAAACAGTACTGCTGGGATTGTGGGGTGAAATGGGTTGAACTAAATAACAGGCTAATTAGCCGAAGGAGTAAATTGGGCGGCAGGTAAATTAAATACTGGAGTTTAGTGGGATAATTGGGTAAAATTTATAGCGGGGGAAAATGAGTGAGCCTGATAAATATGAGGATAGGGTAAAAAGAGACGGTGGAGGAACAATGGAATAGCCTGGCAAATTGGACAATAGAGGAATTTGGGCCGGAGGCGAAGTAGGACAACAAGGTAAAATAGGAAAGGGTAAATTGATAATGGAATAATGTGGTAAGAGAGAATAAGGATTTAAAGTGAATCCGCTTCAACCCGTTCTTCTATCTTACCCCACTATCCCATTTTACCCTATAACCAGGTTAGTGCGCCGTCGGATTCGCTTTGTTGTTCTATTTTACCCCCCCCCCCGGCCCAAATTCGCCCGTCGTCCTAATTCGCCTGTCATTTAGTTCACAACTCATCTCATTTTACCGCACGATATAATTCGCCCACCAGCCGATCACCAGATTATCCCATCTTGCTCGGTTGTCCAATTCATCACCCCTCCCCCCCTGTCATTCACTGTACTATATTACACTTGCTCCAGTGTCTATTTAATTAATAATTAGCGAATCAATAGTTCCTTTTGGCGAGACCCGGGTTATCAGTCCCGAAAATACTAAGTGCCTATCTTTCAATGACAGACTCCAGTCTCTACCGTGTTGGCGAAGACTCAGAAAGAGTCGACATGTATGAAAAAATCGTATAGAACATTTCTATACGAATTGTGTATAGAATGATCCTATACGATTTTTATAGGTTTTTCGTATATGATATTCGGACTTTTCTATATGAAAATTTTCTATACGAAGTTTTTCTATACGAATACTTTTTCATCGCATTCTATACGTGAATTTTTATTCTATACGGTTTATTCTTATACGCTCGAGAGAAATGCGTATAGAAATCCGGCGATTCTATAAACGAGGTTTCTATCCATTCGCCTGGGAATCGTATAGGGGTTGCTATAGGGATTATTCTATACAATTTATTCCTATACGCTCGAGAGAAATGCGTATAGAAAACCGGCGATTCTATACACGAGGTTTCTATTCATTGGCCTGGAAATGGTATAGGGATTTCCATAGGGATTATTCTATACGAATTATTCCTATACGCTCGAGAGGAATATGGATAGAAATCCGGCGAATCTATACACGGGGTTTCTATTCATTGGCCTGGGAAACGTATAGGGGATTTTATAGGGATTATTCTATACGATTTATTAGTATACGCTCGAGAGAAATGCGTATAGAAATCCGGCGATTCTATACACGAGGTTTATATCCATTCGCCTGGGAATCGTATAGGGGTTTCTATAGGGATTATTCTATACGATTTATTCCTATACGCTCGAGAGAAATGCGTATAGAAAACCGGCGATTCTATACACGAGGTTTCTATTCATTGGCCTGGAAATGGTATAGGGATTTCCATAGGGATTATTCTATACGAATTATTCCTATACGCTCGAGAGGAATATGGATAGAAATCCGGCGAATCTATACACGGGGTTTCTATTCATTGGCCTGGGAAACGTATAGGGGATTTTATAGGGATTATTCTATACGATTTATTAGTATACGCTCGAGAGAAATGCGTATAGAAATCCGGCGATTCTATACACGAGGTTT
>NW_021680358.1:752066-752623 GCF_001412515.2 Diachasma alloeum
CATTCGCCTGGGAATCGTATAGGGGATTCTATAGGGATTATTCTATACGAATTATTCCCATACGCTCGAGCGAAATGCGTATAGAAATCCGGCGAGTCTATACAGGAGGTTTCTATTCATTCGCCTGGGAATCGTATAGGGGTTTCTATAGGGATTATTCTATACGAATTATTCCCATACGCTCGAGCGAAATGCGTATAGAAATCCGGCGATTCTATACACGAGGTTTCTATTCATTCGCCTGGGAATCGTATAGGGGGTTCTATAGGGATTATTCTATACGAATTATTCCCATACGCTCGAGCGAAATGCGTATAGAAATCCGGCGATTCTATACACGAGGTTTCTATTCATTCGCCTGGGAATCGTATAGGGGTTTCTATAGGGATTATTCTATACGTTTTATTCGTATACGCTCGAGAGAAATATGTATAGAAATCTGGCGAATCTATACACCAGGTTTCTATTCATTCGCCTGGGAATGGTATAGGGGTTTCTATAGGGATTATTCTATACGATTTATTCCTATACGCTCGAGAGAAATGCGTATAGAAATC
>NW_021680358.1:752856-755949 GCF_001412515.2 Diachasma alloeum
GGCGAATCTATACACGAGGTTTCTATCCATTCCCCTGGGAATCGTATAGGGGATTCTATAGGGATTATTCTATACGATGTATTCCTATACGCTCGATAGAAATGCGTATAAAAATACGGCGATTCTATACACGAGGTCCGGCGAATTTATCCCGAAAAATGAGAGTCCACGTATAATAAATTCGTATCCCTCGTGGAACACTACAAAAAATGCTGAGAGTACTTTTCACGGGATTATTATCTATATTTCAGCGGATTTTTTTTGCAGAATATAAATGAAAAATAACTCTTTTTTCTAAAGGATTTATGAAGTAATCTTCGTCAAGTGGAACACATATTTCCATCATATCCGTAAAATCATTTGACACTTGTCTTTTTACACGGTATGAAAATCATGGTAAAAAAATATAATGTAGTTGATAATTTCCATGCATATAATTTATTCCCCGTAAACTAGTCGCTCATTGTTATTCAGATACAATTTTTTCACGTTAAAAAAATTACACCGTTCTTTGACAGCTCTCACGTGAAAAAAGCTAGCGAATCGTAAATGATGGTCAGGCCACGAGTAGGATATTTTAAAAATGCAGCCAATTTTATGGAAATTTTTTTTACATGTTATTTAATCTCTTGCAAAATTTCAGAAACCCCAGGGACGAGACAACAATAAAAATTTATTCGAAAGTTGTCACGTATACATGAGTTTAGAAGGAGCATTGATAATTTCATTTTTTACCACATTGCCAAATGGTCGATAATGTAGGGAACATTTTCATAAAATTGGCTGCATTTTTTAAATATCCTACCTACTCCTCGCCTGAACATCGTTAAACAAGGAAATAAAAAAAATTGGAAATTTTTTTCCGCTATGACGTGACTCATTACGGAAGAATAATGGGAAAAAATAATCAGCGTTTATGTTATCTCGGAATTTTGCCAACATGAACTACTGAGGGAATAATGCTGAGTTGCTTTTGCTAGCTCAAGCATTGTACATTTTATTTTCAGGTGCCATATTTAGTAATTGGTGAACATTATTTTTACAGACAAAGAAGTATTATTGGTTATATTTCGTCCAATGAAAATGTTTGAAGATGTAAATTCTCAAGAAAACCACATTTGACATCAGATCAAGTTATTCAACAGAACAAATCAAGTATATTCAAATTCCATACGTCGGATTTTGCGGAAGGCCATATCGAATACCCAATAAATATTTCGTTCAAAAATAGTGAAAATTATAGTACTAGATAGGTTTTTAATAAGCAAAAAAAAATAAGAATGACGATTTTCTGTAGGAAAAGCTAAAAATAATAATAACTTGATGTAGATCTTTATCATAGACGGCTCAATTAACGACAACATTCCAACAAATCGTAAAAACATCTTATATTCTAACCGAAAAAAAACAATCATAAGTTTACAACAAAAAATTTTTTTTTTTGCTTTTTCTAGCGAAAATCGTCATTTGTTTACTTTTTTACATTTGTAAAAACCTATCTAGTCCTACAATTTTCCATTTTTTTGAAGGAATTTCATTTTGGGTATTCGATATCCTCATTTGCAAAATCCTACGCATGGAATTTGAAATTACTTGATATCTTCGGTTAAAAGGGAAAAAAAAATTATTGAAAAATAAAAATTGAAGAATTTTTCTTGCTTTCAGTTTTTTGAGGCATAACGAAGAAATTAAAAAAAAATAGACGGATTTATCGATCAATCGGTCTGGTACTCGAAAAAAGTAATGTGACCCCCCAGCCCCTTAAAAAAAAACGAAGGAAAATAAAAATTATTTAGAGAAATTTATTTAGTGATGACAAAACTTTGTCTCAAAACAATTCTGTAGTGAATTGGTAAATTAAAATAACTGCATTTTGATGAGGGTCAGTTATCGATGAATATCTTGCAAATAAAGAGAGATAGAGAAATTTTCATTAAAACCTTATTTGCAGTTGACATTTCGCTGTATAGAAAAGATACTTATGATAATTTCGCTATCTTTCTTCATTTCCAAGATATTCATCGATGACTGACAATAAGCGAAAAGCACTTATCCTAGTTTACCAATTCACGACAGAATTCAGGAATGGTACACTTTGTATAGGTGAATGACCTCCGTAAATTTAGCGAAATCGAGTGATTTGGCGGCCATTTTGAAAACACCTCAATTATGTGCTATTTATTTATGTACTTTTTTTTTTGGTATCCAAAAATTTTTTGCTTTGCTGGGGTAGTGGAAAATGAGAAGGAAAAAGCGTCGAAACCCATTAAACGCCATAACGGGAATTTTGGTTGGGCGGAGTAGTCCAAAGATGCATGGAAAATTATGTGCTCATCAATATTCGTAAGCACAAATGATTTTTATTGCCAATAGCAACGTGTTGATTTATTTGTTATCAATGAATCTTCTTCTTCTCCTATGTCAACTGAATCGGATTTATAAATGCCTCGAGATTAATGTGCCCATCAATATTAGTTAACAAAAATGATTTTTATGGCAAAAATAGTTGTGTTGTATTTTTTATCAAAGACAGACCTAGTCACAGGACTTAGGCTCACAGACTAGACTCAGCTCACGCAGTATGTCTATTGACTTGGACTTATAAATGACTGGAGATTTATGTGCCCATCAATATTAGCCAACAAAAATGATGTTTATGGGAAAAATAGTTGTGTGGTATTTTTTATCAAAGACAGACCGAGTCACATGAGTTAGGCTCACAGACTAGACTCAGCTCACGCAGTATGTCTATTGACTTGGACTTATAAATGACTGGAGATTTATGTGCCCATCAATATTAACCAACAAAAATGATTTTTATGGAAAAAATAGTTGTGTTGTATTTTTTATCAACGACAGACCGAGTCACATGACTTAGGCCCACAGACTAGACACAGCGCACGCATTATGTCCATTGACTTGGACTTGTAATTGACTAGAGATTTATGTGCTCATCAATATTAACCAACAAAAATGATTTGTATGGAAAAAATAGTTGTTTTATTTTTTATCAAAGACAGACCGAGTCACATGAAACACCTCCCGCATTATGTCTATTAACTTGGACTTATAAATGACTAGAGATTTATGTGC
>NW_021680358.1:756241-756451 GCF_001412515.2 Diachasma alloeum
CCAACAAACGTGATTTTTAAATAAAAAATCATGGTGTTGTATTTTTTATTAAAGACAGATCGAGTCATATGACATTTGCCCTCAGACTAGACACAGCGCATGAATTATGTCTATTGACTTGGACGTAAAAATGACGGGAGATTTATGTGCTCATCAATATTAGCCAATGCAAATGATTTGTATGGAAAAAATAGGGGTGTTGTATTTTTT
>NW_021680358.1:756731-762892 GCF_001412515.2 Diachasma alloeum
ACACAGCGCACGCATTATGTCTATTGACTGGGACTTATAAATGACTGGAGATTTATGTGCTCATCAATATTAACCAACCAAAATGATTTGTACGGGAAAAATAGTTGTGTTGTATTTTATATCAACGACAGACCGAGTCGCATGACTTAGGCTCACAGACTAGACACAGCGCATGAATTATGTCTATTGACTTGGACTTGTAAATGAATGGAGATTTATGTGCCCATCAATATTAACTAACAACAGTGATTTTTAAATAAAAAATCATGGTGTTGTATTTTTTATCAAGGACAGACCAAGTCGAACGACACAGCTCCCGTATTATGTCTATTAACTTGGAATTATAAATGACTAGAAATTTATGTGCTCATCAATATTAGCCAATGAAATTGATTTGTATGGACAAAATAGTTGTGTTGTATTTTTTATCAACGACACACCGAGTCACATGACTTAGGCCCATAGACTAGACACAGCGCACGCATCATGTCCATTGAGTTGGACTTATAATTGATTAGAGATTTACGTGCTCATTAATATTAGCCAACAAATATGATTTTTATGGAAAAAATAGTTGTGTTGTATTTTTTATCAAAGACAGACCTAGTCACAGGACTTAGGCCGACAGACTAGACTCAGCTCACGTATTATGTCTATTGACTTGGACTTATAAATGACTGGAGATTTATGTGCCCATCAATATTAACCAACAACAGTGATTTTTAAATCAAAAATCATGGTGTTGTATTTTTTATCGAGGACAGACCAAGTCACAGGACAAAGCTCCCGTATTATGTCTATTAACTTGGAATGAAAATGATCTGTATGGAAAAAATAGTTGCATTGTATTTTTTATCAAAGACAGACCGAGTCACATGACTTAGGCTCACAGACTAGACTCAGCTCACGCAGTATGTCTATTGACTTGGACTTATAAATGACTGGAGATATATGTGCCCATCAATATTAACCAACAAAAATGATTTTTATGGCAAAAATAGTTGTGTTGTATTTTTTATCAAAGACAGACCGAGTCACATGACTTAGGCCCACAGACTAGACACAGCGCACGCATTATGTCCATTGATTTGGACTTGTAATTGACTAGAGATTTATGTTCTCATCAATATTAGCCAACAACAGTGATTTTTGAATAAAAAATCATGGTGTTGTATTTTTTATCAATAACAGACCATCCCACATGAGAGTGCTCACGCAGTATGTCTATTGACTTGGACTTAAAAATGACGGGAGATTTATGTGCTCATCAATATTAACCAATGAAAATGATTTATAGCGAAAAAATAGCGGTGTTGTATTTTTTATCAAAGACAGACCTAGTCACATGATTTAGGCTCACAGACTAGACTCCGCTCACGCAGTCTGTCTATTGACTTAGAATTATAATTAACTACAGATTTATGTGCTCATCAATATTAACCAACAAAAATGATTTGTATGGAAAAAATAGGGGTGTTGTATTTTTTCCATAAAAATCGTTTTTGTTGGTCTAATATTGATGGGCACATAAATCTCCAGTCATTTATAAGTTCAAGTCAATAGACATACTGCGTAAGAGGAGTCTAGTCTGTGGGCCTAAGTCATGTGACTCGGTCTGTCTTTGATAAAAAATACAACACAACTATTTTTTCCATAAAAATCATTTTTGTTGGTTAATATTGATGAGCACTTAAATCTCTAGTCATTTATAAGTCCAAGTTAAAGACATAATACGGGAGCTGTGTCATGTGACTTGGTCTGTCCTTGATAAATAATACAACACCCCGATTTTTTCCAAACAAATCATTTTCATTGGCTAATATTGATGGGCAAATAAATCTCCAGTCATTTATAAATCCAAGTCAATAGACATACTACGTGAGCTGAGTCTAGTCTGTGAGCCTAAGTCCTGTGACTAGGTCTGTCTTTGATAAAAAATACAACACAACTATTTTTGCCATAAAAATCATTTTTGTTAACTAATATTGATGGGCACATTAATCTCGAGGCATTTATAAATCCGATTCAGTACACATAGGAGTAGAAGAAGATTCGGTGATAACAAATAATTCAACACGTTGCTATTGGCAATAAAAATCATTTGTGCTGACGAATATTGATGAGCACATAATTTTCCATGCATCTTTGGACTACTCCGCCCAACCAAAATTTCCGTTATGGCGTTTAATGGGTTTTGACGCTTTTCCCCCCTCATTTTCGACTACCCCAGCAAAGCAAAAAATTTTTCGGATACCAAAAAAAAAGCACATAAATAGCACATAATTTAGGTGTTCTCAAAATGGCCGCTAAATCACTCGATTTCGCTAAATTTACGGAGGTCATTCACCTATACAACGTGTACCATTCCTGAATTCTGTCGTGAATTGGTAAACTAGGATAAGTGCTTTTCTCTTATTGTCAGTCATCGATGAATATCTTAGAAATGAAGAAAGATAGCGAAATTATCGTAAATATTTTTTCTATACAGCGAAATGTCAACTACAAATAAGGTCTTAATGAAAATTTCTCTATCTCTCTTCATTTGGAAGATATTCATCCATAACTGACCCTCAGCAAAATCCAGTTATTCTAATTTACCAATTAACTACAGAATTGTTTTGAGACAAAGTTTCGTCATCAGTAAATAAATTTCTCCAAATAATTTTCATTCTCCTTCGTTTTTTATTTAAGGGGTTGGGGGGTCACATTACTTTTTTCTATTACCAGACCGATTGAACGATAAATCCCTCTATTTTTTTTTAATTTCTTCGTTATGCCTGAAAAAAGTGAAAGCAAGAAAAATTCTTCAATTTTTATTTTTCAATAATTTTTTTTTTCCTTTTAACCGAAGATATCAAGTAATTTCAAATTCCATGCCTTCGATTTTGCAAATGGGCATATCGAATACCCAAAATCAAATTTCTTCAAAAAAATGGAAAATTGTAGGACTAGATAGGTTTTTACAGATGAAAAACAGTAAAAAAAATTACGATTTTCGCTAGAAAAAGCGAAAAAAAAATTTTTTTGATGGAAACTTATGATTGTTTTTATTTGGTTAGGATGTAAGATGATTTTTCGATTTGTTGGAATGTTATCGTTAATTGAGCCGTCTATGATTGAGATCTACATCAAGTTATTATTATTTTTATCTTTTCCTACAGAAAATCGTCATTCTTACTTTTTTTGCTTAGTAAAAACCTATCTAGTACTACAATTTTCACTATTTTTGAACGAAATATTAATTGGGTATTCGATATGGCCTTCCGCAAAATCCGACGTATGGAATTTGAATATACTTGATTTATTCTGTTGAATAACTTAATCTGATGTCAAATGTGGTTTTCTTGAGAATTTACATCTACAGACATTTTTATTGGACGAAATATAACCAATAATACTTCTTTGTCAGTAAAAATAATGTTCACCAATTACTAAATATGGCGCCTGAAAATAAAATGTACTATGCTTGAGCTAGCAAAAGCAACTCAGCATTATTCCCTCAGTAGTTCATGTTGGCAAAATTCCGAGATAACATAAACGTTGATTATTTTTTCCCATTATTCTTCCGTAATCAGTCGCATCATAGCGGAAAAAAATTTCCAATTTTGTTATTTCCTTGTTTAACGATGTTCAGGCGAGGAGTAGGTGGGATATTTAAAAACTGCAGCCAATTTTATGAAAATGTTCCCTACATTATCGTCCATTTGGCAATGTGGTAAAAAATGAAATTATCAATGCTCCTTCTAAACTCATGTGTACGTGACAACTTTCGAATCAATTTTTATTGTTGTCTCGTACCTGGGCTTTTTGAAATTTTGCAAGGGATTAAATAACGTGTGAAAAAAATTTCCATAATGTTGGCTGCATTTTCAAAATATCCTACTCGTAGCCTGACCATCATTAATGATTCGCTAGCTTTTTTCAAATGAGAGCTGTCAAAGGACAGTGCAATTGTTTTAACGTGAAAAAATTGTATCTGAATAACAATGAGCGACTCGTTTACGGGGAATAAATTATTTGCATGGTCATTATCAACTACATTATATTTTTTTACTATGATATTCATACCGTGTAAAAAGACAAGTGGCAAATGATTTTACGGATATGATGGAAATATGTATTCCACGTGACAAGGAATACTTCATAAATCCTTTGGAAAAAAAAGTTATTTTTCATTTATTTTCTGCAAAAAAAAATCCGCTGAAATATAGATAATAATCCCGTGAAAAGTACTCTCAGCATTTTTTGTAGTGTTCCACGAGAGATACGAATTTATTATACGTGGACTCGCATTTGTCGGCATAAATTCGCCGGACTTCGTGTATAGAATCGCCGCATTTCTATACGCATTTCTCACGAGCGTGTAGGAATAAATCGAATAGAATAATCCCTATAGAAACCCCTATACGATTCCCAGGCGAATGGATAGAAACCACGTGTATAGATTCGTCGGATTTCTATACATATTTCTCTCGAGCGTATAGGAATAATTCGTATAGAATAATCCCTATAGAAACCCCTATACGATTCCCAGGCGAATGGATAGAAACCTCGTGTATAGAATCGCCGGATTTCTATACGCATTTCTCTCGAGTGTATATGAATAAATCGTATAGAATAATCCCTATAGAATCCCCTATACGATTCCCAGGCGAATGGATAGAAACCTCGTGTCTAGAATCGCCGTATTTCTATACGCATTTCTCTCGAGCGTATAGGACTAATTCGTATAGAATAATCCCCATAGAAACCCCTATACGATTCCCAGGCGAATGGATAGAAACCCCGTGTATAGATTCGCCGGATTTCCATACATATTTCTCTCGAGCGTATAGGAATAAAACGTATAGAATAATCCCTATAGAAACCCCTATACGATTCCCAGGCGAATGGATAGAAACCCCGTGTATAGATTCGCCGGATTTCCATACATATTTCTCTCGAGCGTATAGGAATAAAACGTATAGAATAATCCCTATAGAAACCCCTATACGATTCCCAAGCGAATGAATAGAAACCTCGTGTATAGATTCGCCGGATTTCCATACATATTTCTCTCGAGCGTATAGGATTAAAGCGTACAGAATAATCCCTACAGAAACCCCTATACGATTCCCAGGCGAATGAATAGAAACCTCGCCTATAGATTCGCCGGATTTCTATACATATTTCTCGGGAGCGTATAGGAATAATTCGTATAGAATAATCCCTATAGAAACCCCTATACGATTCCCAGGCGAATGAATAGAAACCTCGCGTATATTAAGGGTTAATTAATTCGTGGGCTAATTAATTGATTAATTAATTAACATATTATTGGACTTCAGTGGAAACTATTCACGACTGAATCATTCCACCCCGCGGGGTGGGTGGGTGAAAGGGTTGATTGCAGCACGAATCAATTAATTCGTGATTCCAATTCATGAGCTGGTGAGGAATGGTCTCAAACATGTCTGAACCTGCAAGCGTCAGAGAGGGTCCACTTGATATAGCCGACTTGACTTCTTCACAGTTGGGGGTCAGCCATTTCAGCCCCCCACGTACAGCATCGAACTTCTTGGAATTTCCGGTCCTTTGATGTTTACCGACCCACTTGACATTTTTCAGACATGTACGAACTTGTATCTACTTGGGATATCCGGTCCTTTTATGTTCACCACTCCCATTTCTCGGAAAATCGTTGTTTAAATAATGTGTATTTGTTTATTTAATGTTGAAAGTGGAGGGTACACGAGTGGGGGGTTGATGTATATAACCAACAAAATTTCTATGCCCACCATCAGTTCGGTACATCGTTCTCCATGAAGAACAGTCTCCAGCGACAGGAATTTAAGAAACGTTTAAATCTTCTCCTCAAGAACGTTCAAGAAGTGAAACAAGTTATACAGTTTCGCAGTGACATTCGACTACTCTGCTGCAATCTTCAGAAGACTCTAATTCAAGCTTAAGTTTGATACTCGAGTGAAAATTCATCATGCNTGACAGCACATGCCATATTATCCTTAAGATGACTATGGTAAGGACAAGCGCAAGATGGTAATTCTTTAAATTCTGACAATGAGGGGGTATTCTCGAAAGATTCCTCCATATCAGCTATCAACGTTGCTATGGAAGGACTGCAAATTTTCCGCAACCATGCTTTCTTCTCTGCACCCTTAACA
>NW_021680358.1:762970-767356 GCF_001412515.2 Diachasma alloeum
ATTATATGATCTAACTCCATAATTCCATGATAGCCCATGGTGATGACGTTCGAGCCATAAATTTACACTTCTATATTTTGGTGACAGACTGTAGAATGGTATCGGTGGACGGAAAAACCACACTGATGGATCAACATTCGCAGCATTCAAAGCTGTGTATGCCAGTTCCTTTNACGCTGTGGCACAATTGAAAGATCTTCCTCTCGTGAAACTTGAGGATTTGAAAGCTGGAGCTTTCTACATCATCACCGCATCTCGCAAGGTGAATACAAAATATGGAGTGGGTGTTATTCTGCATCTCTCGGACTCTCATTCAGTCTTTGTGAATACTAGACTGGCCAAGTTCTTCGCTGAGAATATAAAGATGTTCGAGAATTTCCAAAAATATATCGGAAAAGGTACAATAGCATTGGAATATTTGGGAGGAAAATACCACAATATCCGCCTTCACCCCGATCCAATGCTGCTGCTTACAAGCCCTGCTGATGAGGTGAATTTTGACNGGACCAAATTTCAAGGATTCATTTTGTTTAGAGCAATCAATGACTACTAGTGGTGTAATATCTCGAAATTGTGTCTTGGTTAATAATGGATTATTCACTTGTTGATCATAATATGAGGCTTGAAAGTTCAAATACATATCATATAGTATCGACTACTGATTCTTGGCCATATCTACATCCAAATTTCCATATGGATAACATTGAGAATTGAGGAATAATTTAACATCAGCGATGCTGCAATGATCAAAATTGCTAGCGTTTTTCTTATCCTTCTTTTTTCGATCTGATGCAAGCCTAGAATGACATAACGTGGTTTCTCCAGCTGAGTTGNCTGCAATGATCAAAATTGCTAGCGTTTTTCTTATCCTTATTTTTTCGATCTGTTTGGAAGCCTAGAATGACATAACGTGGTTTCTCCAGCTGAGTTGTGGTCTTCACCGTCCACACGTGTTTTGTTGTCGTCGGAAGCATTGGATATTCATATAATTCCCATGATCTGAAGCTCATCGCTATGGCAGGATCTTTCTGGATGAAATTGAGCAATTCGATTTTTTTAGTATCCGATAGAGTGACATATGGGATCAACCACTCAATTTTAGTGAAGCTGATCTTCACATCCTCTTTTGTGAATCCTTTTTGTTTGAATCAAAGCATTGTTATCATGACGAGCTTNTTGTTGGATGAAATCAAGCGAGGATCAGCCAAGTTGGAATACCTGGGTGGGGAATACAATGAAATTAAATTCCAAGCAGAGGATGAGGGGAGTACAGCTTAAATAACGAATGAAATAGAACAAGGATCTTGTTTTGTTTTTTTTTGTCTTTATTCATATATTTNTTATCATGACGAGCTCTGATCAAAACCAACTCATGTTTCACATTGACCATGATTTTCCGATAATCTTCAGCAAATCCAAGCAGCATACTTAGTGGGATGGAAATATCAAAAAACCCATTACCATCGGTTAAACTCAATTTCTCTTGAACACCCAGCCATCCTGTATTTTCCATTGAACTTTGATTCGGTGTCAATGACACGAGATTTTTCATGAGAGTGGTGATACCCACATTCTTGACTTTATCTATCTCAATAGCATTAATTTCATAGCGGATCTCTTGGAATAGATGACAAATAGCGTTATTCACAAATTTTGTAGTTGTAGAGATGGCGTTGTCCGATTTAATGAGTTGACCAGTGATGTGCAAGTAACTTTTGCTCGGTAAAATGCAGAGATCCTGATTTTGTACAGTTATTCGAATTTCATCGCTATTATCCAGGGCCGTCGAGGCATATGGCTGATGTGCATGGATCTCGTAGTGAGCGATGGAATCCTCAAACACTGGAGGGAGTTTGATGTTTAGGCTCTCGTCCATGGTGTACAGCAGGTGAATAAAATTTTTATTTGACAGAAATGTTTCTTCCACTTTTTTTCACGACCAGACCGACACTCTCGAGAAATTTCACGTTCTGAGGTGTTAACACCTTGAATCCAGCAGATGAACTGATTGAAGCGAGGCATGATCGGGGGCTTTTATAGGAGAAGCCTATCTTACGATTATACACAATGTCCATGATTATCAAATAGACTTGATATGCAGTCTGATGGTGATTGTTTCACCTCTAAAATTCACCCAAATACCGTCTTGATTGACTATTCGGAGCTGCAAATCGTTAATTGTTTTTACAGACACCGGTAGATAAATAACTTGCGATGGTACTTCGACAATTTTATACCCAGGTGGCACTACAGGGAAAAATTCATGAATCGTATGAACTTTATCGCTGTTATTGCATGGTCCAGTGGTGATATTACATTCAACTCGTAAAGCGTTCACTTTGAGAATGGCTACGGGCTGATCAGACTCATGAGTTTTATTAGCTTCTAAAACTCTAGGGGTAAAACCGAGAAGTCGACCAATCGAATTTGCGGGCCTCAAGTCCAAGTCTTTATCACATGATACTTCGCACCGTAACGTATTATTATTACTTTTAATTTTTATACTAATATTATTTTTTTCCACACTGTTCACGACAAATTTTGAAATATCATCGATTTCATAACTCCCCGTTGGAATAGTGATAATTGTATCACCTATATGTAATTTGTTATTGCTCGTATCAACATTTGGAATGGAATTGAACGTTAGGAATTCCACAAGTCCAAGAACATAATTTTTCTCAGGAGAAAGTTCAATCGGAGGAAAATATTGCACCTCCAACACTGATGATCCTTAGACTGTCAAGGTGAATCAATCACTCATGATTTCTGTACAACGACTAATGAAAAATCATCAACGTCGGCTCTTATATAAGCGTCCGTTGAGAAACTCCAAACATAAATGCCCACAATTGAATGTATTCCAGTTTTGGAAACGTTCATGATTATATTTTATGCTACCAACTCCGAGGTAATTGAAGAGTTCTGTGGGAGGTTGTAGGTTTCCAAAGCTATCGAAATAGGTGATATCGTTTCCTATTTTCTTGTATGCAACCCAATGAGTTCCAGGACCCTCTTTATCATCCAGATTGATGATGGCTGATTCATTATTGAAGGGTCCATTTTTTGGCAAACCATTGCGCATGAAAACTCCTCGGAAATGTGGAATTTTCATGAGTTTTGCATATTTTCAGATATCCCCATCCGTCAGAGCCCTGCGTGGTAGCATCGTTAATAGTTTTTTGGCTTCAAGTACAAGCCCATCCCTTTTTTATATGGTTTGAGGTGTAAACCTTTGCCAAGTGCAATGGCTTCCATAGTTTCATTATGTCTCTTATTTTCTGCGAGTTGTTGTTTGGCAGCTTTTGCACTATTCACAGCTTTAGCAATTCCAGCAGCTCCTCCTGCTAATGCTCCGGTGGCACTCAAACCCGCGAATAGCGGTACGAGGAAGGGTAAGATTCCCCCAATTTTTGATGGGACAGGAATCACTCGTGGAATAGTCACTCGGCTTCTTCCTCCAACCTTTTTAATGGCTTCTCTCGCCCCGTTGAGTGCCGTTTTGATGGCATCATGTGAACCGTTATTCAATTTGATGGACTGTTTGGCAGCTCTGATGATTGTTCCCATTGCAACTTGCTTTTTAGCCTTCCCCCTCTTCTTGACTCGCTTTTTCGTCACACGTTTTTTCCCACCCATGCCTAATTTCTTTCTAGTCTTACCACCGGTGCCTGATTTTTTCACGCCCATACCTAATTTGGTTTTAGCCTTCATAGCGTTTGTTACAAATAAAGCTGCCGCTTTTTCCCCCACAGTGGCGTCTGAGGCCGAAACTCGTTGCCAGGCTCGTTCTGCAAGTACCTTATCAGCTTCGTGTCGTGCTGCAATATCCTCACGATTTTTCGAATAGGCAATATCATGCGCCTTACAGGCCGAATCGAGTGGATTAATCCCAGGATCTCCTCGAGCTAATCTTTTCGATAATTTTGTGCCGGGTCCACAGTACTGGTAGCCTGGTAGATGTAATTCAACGGGAAGGTTGTTGATGATTTTATTCAATAACCCTCTCCCCTTTTTTCTAGAGCGTGATCTGTGCACAATCATGTCCGAAGGAAAACTGAATGATTTTGCTATAAAACCACCAATTTATAGATTTTCCCCTCAGTTGTGATCAAGATGGAGTTAAGTGCACATCCCACTGGCTTACCTGTCATTAATTTTGATTCAGTCACTACAAAAGATGCCAACAATAAGAAACGTCATGGCTCATTGTTGCCAAATACAATTCGCGCGGTTTTCTGTGGTCCATCCAATTGTGGGAAAACTAATGCTCTACTCAGTCTTATAATTCACCCGAACGGTCTCCGATTTTCAAATATTTACATGTATTCAAAGTCCCTCAATCAACCTAAATATCAATTTTTACAAAACATATTGGAACCGCTT
>NW_021680358.1:768547-785659 GCF_001412515.2 Diachasma alloeum
CAATTCCTCTTTTTCATGAATGAATCGATGAGTGAACAAAATTATGTAAACTCCGGTTTCTTTGGGATCATTTCAGAGACTTTTTTCAAATCCTTGAATAAAACTCAACTTGATTATGGACGAATACTGAATAAAACCAGTGATAGTTCTCGAACACATTTTATCCAAACGGGATTGCATCACCTGCATGATGACCTTGATGGAATGAAAAATCGGACTGCGGTGAGTCTCACAGCACCCCACGATGCGATCAAATATATAGAGGAATTAGCGAAAAATGGAACTTTTTGTGGACAGCCTTATCATACAATGATGAATCGAATGAGGTATTGGACTGATCATTTGACAATGGAGTTGGATAATTATCAGTATACTTTCCAGACAATCATCGACGCTGTGTATTTGGCAAAGGCTGGGGTGGTTCATCCTGAATTATTCTCATATGAAATACTCTAAAATGCTGTTAATAATTTTATTACAACCAATCAGGATCCNGCTCACTGTAATTGACAATTTTTCCAATTTTGCTTGGGCTGAGCCATTGAAAAGGAAAAATGCCCAGGATGTCACGAGAGCTATGAGTTCAATCCATATTGATGGTGGCAAGGAGTTTTATAATTCTGAATTTCAAGCATTAATGAAGAAATATAATATAAATTTATACTCCACATTCAGTAATTTGAAGGCATCCATATGTGAACGATTCAATCGAACATTGAAGAGTAAAATGTGGTTTCAGTTCAGTCTACGTGGAAATTACAAGTGGATTGATATGTTGCCAGAGCTCATGCACGAGTATAACCATCGAAAACATCGAACTATGGGTATGAGGCCTGTCGATGTGACGAAAGAAAATGCTAAAAAAGTGCGACTCGTTTATGCAGACTTTCGTGTGAATAGAAAACAACCAAAATTTCACGTGGGTGATAAAGTTCGCATTAGTAAAGCAAAACATGTTTTGGAGAAGGGTTATACGCCTAATTGGGCTACCGAAATATTCACTATTCGAAAAATTAATTACACAAATTCAATCACATACAAGTTGGAGGATTATAAAAATAAATCGATTAGTGGTAGTTTCTATGAGGAAGAACTCCTCAAGACGAAACATCCAGATGTATATCTCGTGGAAAAAGTCTTGAAGAAAAATGGAAAGAGACATTACGTTAAATGGCTGGGGTTCGATAACAGTCATAACAGTTGGATAAATATCAAACAATAAGAAAATATAAACAAAAAAAAAGGGGGGGTGTCAGCAGGCTATATGAGTGGCGACTAATCTTGAAAATCATCAGTTTTGTGTGTGTATGTTCAACTTGACAACATGATCGTGACGGTTATTGTATTGCAAGTCCTTGCAGTGACGCTCTGTCAGGCTGTGGATTTCCTGAACACGGGGATTCATAGCCAAAGCGGTTTGCATTATGAAGTAGCAGGGAATGTACGCTTTACAACTGCAGAGTGGCGTCTCGCAACTTACATTGATTTGAGGAAATTCATTTCTCAAAGACCGTTGGTGACACGAGAAATGCTGCAAAACATGAATGAAACATGTAAATATCATGCTGAAGATGAAAAATGTGTAACGGTCCTTCAAGCGGAGAATCTCATGATGAAAGATGAAAATGTGGAAAAATATATCAATCAATTCCTCTTTTTCATGAATGAATCGATGAGTGAACAAAATTATGTAAACTCCGGTTTCTTTGGGATCATTTCAGAGACTTTTTTCAAATCCTTGAATAAAACTCAACTTGATTATGGACGAATACTGAATAAAACCAGTGATAGTTCTCGAACACATTTTATCCAAACGGGATTGCATCACCTGCATGATGACCTTGATGGAATGAAAAATCGGACTGCGGTGAGTCTCACAGCACCCCACGATGCGATCAAATATATAGAGGAATTAGCGAAAAATGGAACTTTTTGTGGACAGCCTTATCATACAATGATGAATCGAATGAGGTATTGGACTGATCATTTGACAATGGAGTTGGATAATTATCAGTATACTTTCCAGACAATCATCGACGCTGTGTATTTGGCAAAGGCTGGGGTGGTTCATCCTGAATTATTCTCATATGAAATACTCTAAAATGCTGTTNTTTCAAATCCTTGAATAAAACTCAACTTGATTATGGACGAATACTGAATAAAACCAGTGATAGTTCTCGAACACATTTTATCCAAACGGGATTGCATCACCTGCATGATGACCTTGATGGAATGAAAAATCGGACTGCGGTGAGTCTCACAGCACCCCACGATGCGATCAAATATATAGAGGAATTAGCGAAAAATGGAACTTTTTGTGGACAGCCTTATCATACAATGATGAATCGAATGAGGTATTGGACTGATCATTTGACAATGGAGTTGGATAATTATCAGTATACTTTCCAGACAATCATCGACGCTGTGTATTTGGCAAAGGCTGGGGTGGTTCATCCTGAATTATTCTCATATGAAATACTCGAAAATGCTGTTAATAATTTTATTACAACCAATCAGGATCCATCATTGGTTTTTCCTTTGTCGAGTGAACAATTGCACTCTGAAAAATTGATGAAAATTTCCAAGACAAATGTTGGGTATCATGAGGAAAAATTAGTAGTAGTACTGAATATCCCATTATTGAAACCGACAGTTTACTACCTGTACAAAATGTATCCATATCCTACAAGTCAAGTGTTTGACCACAGCTAAGGGTCAGCGTACATTCAACGACGGGACCTCGACGGGACCACCTGCTGCTTAGCCAACGTGATTACACCCTGGCACGCTCCGAGGACATTGCCGAATGCCTGACCGTCGATGATCATCAATATATTTGTAAACTGAAGTATCCATTTTATGATGCTACCTCTCAACCAATTTGCGAGGCGGCAATGTATATGACTGGTAGAAAACTTTTGCCTCTTATTGATTGTAGAATCAAAGTGAGTTCAAAATTTGAACCATATTGGAAACAAACTGCGAAGGGGTGGCTGTATTCAGTACCCAAGAGAGAGGCGGTGAATGTTTCGTGTGGGGGTGAGTGGAAAGATTCGATCAACATCACTGGCACAGGAATTCTTCAAGTCAAAACGGGGTGTGAGGCGTTTACATACAGATTCCTTCCCTCCTATTATGTACAACTAGATGAATTTTTACATGAGTGTGTGAAAGATGAACATTCATCCAATACTGTATTATTTTTCGCGATAGCACTGGGAATTTTTGTAATTTGGCTTATAGCATTACTGCTTTTGTTAGTTTTGAGAGAGGATGAAAATGGGAGTGTGATCATTGGTTGGATTAAAGAGACACATGTATGATGATTTCAATTGAATAAATACATTTTTTTATTGAAAACATTTTTTTTCTTCGTTTTTTTATAAATTATTTACAATAATATTATTTTTAAATCCATATGGTAAAGTATCTGTGGTATCTGGTAGAAGAATACGCTTATCATCGTGCCAACTTAGAGCAATTTTAGTTTGATTAATTGTATACACATCATGTCTTATAGATCTGATCATGTTTTGCGGCATTGAAAAATTTTTATGCTGATCCAAACATTCTTTATAATCATTGAATGTGATATGCTTCAACGTCGACCTCTTAACTCCTTTGGCACGCGATTTTTCCCGATCTTCACCCGACACTTTGAAAGTATACATTTTCGATCGTAGTCCCACAAACTCGGTCATGACCTTACCATTATTCTCATCTTTCATTAAACCTAATTTTTTCTTGTTCTCTAAACGCATATTATATACATTATCTACAGGGTAATCCGAAGTATCAAATTTATGTATATGTTTCTTCATAACTTCATAAATATCGCGTGCTTGAAAGTGATAGATAAGACTATCTGTGTCTGTATACAATAATTTTGCCTTATCCTTGTAAATCTTTTTTACAAAATTATAATAAAAATCGTAAATGTACATTTTAGAAATATCTAGAATACTGAAGCCTACATATATTGGTTTATTCAATCTAATTTTCGTGCGACTCATTTGGATGATGACTAAGTCATTATCGAAGATAACACTGCTATGAAAGTTGGGTTTCGAAATCCAACTCTCGGCACCCCATCGCCCTTCCCATTTTGTTATCAATTTCACATCGAGTTGTTTCCGAACATTTTCCATCGTTTTCCCGAAGACTGCGTTATTCATCAACTTGTAGAAATTTTTTTCAAAGTCGTTGCTAGATTTTTGTCGGAGACTTGTATTGAGATCAATATACTTCCCTAACCAAGCGCTTTGAGAGAATTCCAAGACTCTATGAATTTTAGTAATTTTAAGTCCTAACTTACAATACTGTTTCAAATTCTCATAATGAATAATATAATTATTTTTTGAGTGAAGAGTCGTCAATAGTTTCGGTGATTTCGCTTGGCCATTAGGAGGTATAATATGTTCTGGGCACAATGGCAAGTCTTTATGATGCTCGTGCAATTCCTCTGGATACTGCAGATCAACTTCCAAAATATATCCAGTCGTTGAATCAGCTGGAATTTCCAGGATTTTGAGGGATGAACAATCTTCCAGCCAACGGAAATTTCCAGTCGGCAAATGATGACTCATTGCGGCTCCATATAAATTATTCACATCCAGATACATTAAATATGATTCTTCTTTATGAGATTCATATTCTTCATCCTTCATATATCGATTATTAGCCTTTGCATATCGATTTGAACACTGCGACAAGCCTCCCCTGATACCTTTTTTGATGAACAGGAGCATTTCGGCATCTGTGAATAATTCTAATTGAACTCCAGTTATTTTTAACATTCCATCGAAAGCCAGACCCGGTGCAGTGTAATAATGAAGAGGATCCAACTTGTACGAGGCAAAACAACTATTTCGGAAATTCTCGAAAATGTCAGCCAGCAACAATACATCAGTTTTTAAATATAAATCTGCATATTCACCGAGTGTATTTATATTGAAATTTCTCCATATATTACACGCATGGCTATAGTCTTGATCAGATATGTGTTCATCATTCAAGCGAGAGTAAAAATCTTCTTTCCGTGGTAAACGTCATTCATTTAATTCCTCCCATCGATCCAAGTATTCGTATGGGAAAATTCCTTTGCGCATGATTAGCTCGAAATGACGTTGACTTGGATAATAACTGGCTGTAATTTTTTTCTCCCCTGCATCCACATATGATGCCAATTTTTCAATACTCCCAGCCATGAAACGAAAAGAGTCAATGAATCTCAATTGTATTTTCGTCCGTTCCACAGTTTTTGTAAAGGAAATGTATTTTTCTTTATTAATCGGAAGTAACGTCACTGCACCCTCGAACTGTTTGGCTAGAGCTTTAATGAAGAAGTGTGAATCGTAGCCGGATAGATTATGAAACACTACTGGAACCACGCACGATTCAGTGTAACTGAGGTTACAGCCAGGGTGTGCAGCGCCTCGATATTTGCCTGTAAAGTGACAATGATCCCGGTGTTTCATAGCTTTTTTGGTGAATACTTTGCCACAGATATGATATGTTTTTGCAGCATTATAGGCTCGTTCCATCTCAGCAGTCAGGATCATAGGTTCATTTCGTTTGAGTTCTGCATCAATTTCAATAGCCAAGGTGTTTAACTGTGCAATAAACCACTGGATGCAGTCTTTTCCACGATAGATGCAGAGTCTGGATTTTGAGTTATCGTAACTGCACTTGACATAAAAAGCTACACTAAACGGCACATGTTTTTGATATATTTTAGTATTTTGCATGTCATCATGAGGTGCTTGTTCCAATCAACACTCAGTATCGGCATAAACAATATATGGCACAGTTAACTGATTTTTAAAATTCTGAAATTTCAAAAATTTTTCATTCTCTTGAGGGAAAATCATTCGACACTTGTTTATAGACACACAATCCAACCTGTGATTTATATATGCTTCTTCTTTGAAAAAGTGACACAAGCATCTGTCACATAAGAATGTCGTCCATTTGGTTTTCGAAATTTGAGAACTAAGCAACCGAGATAAATTTGAAATCCACGCATAATGATGAATTTTTCCCACACCATCATTCTCATCGTTTTCTTTTTCAATCAGGAGAAGGTGAATCGTCGCTGTATCATCTGGTAATGTTGTAGAAGGACGTTGGCTCAAATATAATGGCACAATCCAATTTTTATTAGATTCTTCATCACTATCAATCCCATATACGTTAATTGACATCTGATTAGCTTTTTCGAACTTTGGAATGTCTTTTAACGCCATAGGATAATCGAACATGCCATAGTTTTTTATGATAGTGCTAAACGAAGGGTACGAATTTGGTCTTTTTTTCGTTTTAACATCACAGCGTGCAGCCATAATGGACCACAAGAAGCAATAGAAATCTTCGTTTTGAACGTTCACCACTGCATGTTTTTTTCGAATCCATTCAGGTACTTCAACGAAGCTGGACCCACCTCGTAGTGGGTTATATTGGTTGATATTCACTACTAAATTAATCACTTCAACCAATTTCCATCCAGAGTCTTTTTCCTGAAACTCATCCGCTTTTGTTAAAAGTTTGTCCTTTATATGCTTTTCAAACCAATGTTTAATGTGCGTGGTATATAGAATAATTTGATTTTTTGTGTTGAAAAATGTTTCTTCTTCAATGAATTGATTATTCTTCTGTATTTCATATTTACAGCATAATACTACATTCACTTTCAAACTCCTATGTTGTTTCAGTGCATTTTTTAAGCGTACGCAAAGCATTCTGCGTGCATCATCCAAAAACTTCAACAAATCAGGATTTTTCAAATTGATAATGACACCCGTCCGCATGCGATCTTCAAAAACGCTTTGCAAATCTTCCCATCGGACTCTGTCAGTTAAATTATCACGCACACCTCCCCCGATAATTTCCAAATCTTTAAAACGTGATTGAAAACTTTTTAATCGTGCCAATAGATGGGTTAGACGTCTCTTATCATGATGATTGACACTCTCCCCCAGGAGTCGATTCACTTGTCTCACATGACGCCTGAGATCATTGAGTTTCTGTTGGATTTCCACTGGTCTCCTTTGAATCTTGGTGAGCTCATAACTCTCTTGTATAGAATTCAAAAGTCTCTTGCACGTTTCGAAATCCATGTTGTTCTAGATTAACAAACACCGTAGAACTGATAGAGAAATGGCGGTAGTTTTGTTTATATATAGATATGTCCATCAAGGGTGTGTCTATCAAGAAAAAATTGCTGAAAAATGTTGCGTGATTGGCCAGAAAGAATCACGTGATTGGTAAGAAAGAATCACGTGACCTATGGAAAAATTGTGTGCACTCTCTGAAAATTATTAACAAGGAAAGCAACAATGCATTCCTAGAAAATCAACATCTGGAAAATCTCTCTTCGTCCTTTGATATGTGCCGAACACGTGTGGTCCACAGGATGTGGGCTTTCGCATTGGATACTAGCGAAAAAAATGTCAGATTCTTTGAGAGGGATTTTTCCGTTCCGGGAGGGGGGTCTGGAAAAATGTTGAGAGTGATATGCAACCTTCCAGCGGAACAAATAATCAACAGCGAGTTGTTCAGACTATGCAATTGTNGGGGGGGGGTCTGGAAAAATGTTGAGGGTGATATACAACCTTCCAGCGGAACAAATTATCAACAGCGAGTTGTTCACACTATGCAATTGTGGGACACTTGTGGGAGACTTTCTACTCAAGTCTGTTAACCACATGTCAAGCAATTTTGGTGATAAACCTTGATGTCAGAAGTGACTGTTGCGATTTAACACCGAGGGGGTTTTCCTCAGAACGTGACTTTTCTGGACAATCTGAGTTTCGACCTGTGGAGAAACTGTTGGGCGGAAAAAAAAGGGTATTTCGAGGGGGAAAGAATTCATTAACATTTTCGAGGCTCCCATTGACCTTATCGTGTGCAATAAAGTTGGGGTTGGTCGTGAGATGCCTTGCAGCTCAGCAGGTAAGCCTGACGTTCGACCGTGATGCGGTCCTACTGGAAACCCTATCATAAAAAAAGGATGACATTTGGTGCCCACTCGCGAAGAGTTTTCATCCTCTTCTACCAGATGATGATGCTCTCCCACTCCACCCACCTTGAGTACACGTGAGTTTTCATCCCTCTGCTAGAAATTTTCGCCACTTTTGGTGGGGGTAGAGAAGTTTTTGGGGCCTGATCTTTGGACTTGGATATCACAATCCCATCGACACCTCAAACGTGAGCATTCTGTGGATTTTCCAAGTGTTTCGTGTTTTTCGAAATCTCGTGTGCGATGGAGAACTACATCGAATTGAGACCCTCTGTGATTGTGCCGCAGATTTGGATAACAATGTACCAAGAGGAATACCTGATGAGGGGAATTGAGGAGTGTGTTGCTGATTTCCACACGATGGAAGAGGATCTGCTGGAATCTGACGACGTCATAACACTGGACGTCATAACACTGGACTTTGGTATAGTGGTCAACAATTCAATCAGTTCCTCCTGCGTGACGATTTCATTGAGGTCAGGCGACAATTTGATCAAGCGATGCAGATGGAAGTGGATGATGAAGGTGATGATGATGATGTTGAGGAATGGGAAGACCACGAGGATCTTGGAGAACTCCATGATTCTGGATTCGAAGAGTCATCAGACCTGGAAAGTGAACCAGAAGATCACTTCCCTGGTTTCGGTGAAGTACCAATTCTTCTCCGTCAGCTTGAGGAAGCAGAGGCTAGTGATGATGATGATGATGATGATGAGGATCAAAATAATCACATTAATCCAATCAATGCAGATAATGTGTATGAGCCTGCAAGGGTAAATATTAACAATTGTTTTTCAGTCGCATATTTCCAGGTTGGTGTATTAATCCTGTCGGTATATTTCATTCTTCTTACAAATTAGAGGATATGTCGATCTGAGACGCAGAGTTTTCATCTCAAATGAGTGGCGTCAAAACTATGGGAAGGCTGATTTGATCAGATGGAGCAACAGCTCGATTTTCCAGTTCCACATGGCTGGGGATGAAAACCCGATAACGTAATCTTGAACATTCATTCAGTGGGAATCCTGTATGTGTTGGCCGGCGAATACTGGTTCTTCAAAGAGACGGATTATGTGGCTGGTGGTGCGTGGCTTCAGGATGATTAAATACCCGACCGATAGAGTGACTTTTTCATCGATCGTGGGTGTCAATGAATTTAGTGGAAAATTTGTGTATGTGTATGCATTGAGTGCAAAGAGTGCGTACGGGGATTCGTGAATAGGGCATATGCGTGTCTGTATATGTGTATACGTCTCCGTATCGTGTGTGTGTGTATGTATGTGTTTGTGTTTTTTTTTTTTGGGTTCATGAACGGAAAAATGCTCCTTACGCACTAACACACTTCAGACGGGTGGTGTCTGAAGTGTAGTGTCCGAGTCGATCAGGTCTAGATGGTAGCGACCACGAGCAAGTATCTGCTCGGCGAATGTGCAACCCATACGGACTAAAAAACCGAACATCACCCTAGTAATCTTTGACCTTTCCTTCCCCTCGCGGCACCACCGTTAAGTATTACTTCGCGAGGGAGTTCTCAGCTGTTTGCTCTTCCTCATTTCAACCTTATGTACGTCCTCCTAGTCTACGAAGATGTTGATAGGAGGTTCCAATAGGTTTTCCGCCTGTGTTGCAGCCTTGCGCTCGCGTTCCTCTTTCCTGAGCTCTTTTATGACTACAGCCGCAAAGTGACTCGTTGCATCCCAAGCTGCCTGCGAAGCTAGTAGAACATCCATTCGGTTTTCACGCAGTACTTCCATTTTCAGTGTAGACACCCAGATAAGTCTGGTCTCGCGGAAACGCAGGCATGCGAAGAACACATGCTTCGCATCTTCATCCACTTCCGGGCAGGTCGGACATTTCGAGGAATCTTCATGCTTGAATTGACGAAGGTACCCTCTAAAGCATCCGTGCCCAGAAAGCATCTGCGTCAAGTAGTAGTTCACCTCCCCGTGTCCGCGATTTAGCCAGACATCCACTTTAGGGATCAGGCGGTGAGTCCATCTCCCCTTGGTGGAGTTGTCCCACTTCAGCTGCCATCGCCTTAGGCTGTTTCGCCTTTCTTCAGACGTCAACTCCTCGGGACTCAGCACTTCGGATCTTCTACGCTCATACAGAGCTTTCCGCTCCTCAGCCAAAATCTCGATCGGCAACTTTCCTACGATGACACACACTGCGTCCTCAGAAACCATCCGATATGCACTTGCGACTCTAAGGGCACTGAGTCGATAGACTGGTGCGATCTTACGTCGTGCTTCCTGTAGTTGAAGGACAGTTCCCCAGATGGGGATGGCATATGTGAGCACGGAAGTAATCACTGAGGACAGTAGTGCTCGTCTCCTCTGCTTGAGTCCCCCGATGTTTGGCATGAGGCGTGATAAGGTGGATCTCACACCAGATGCCTTGGTCTCCACGTGCTCAGCTTGCTGCTTGAAATTCAGTCGTTCATCGATCATCACCCCCAGGTATCGGATGAATGGCTGGGAGCTGATTTCACAAGACGCGACTTGCAGCGTGATCGTCTCGATCTTCTTCCTGCTGATGATTAATACGGCTTCCGTCTTCTGTTCCGCTAGGCTCAGTCCAACAGAATCCATCCAGCAGCGGATCGTCTCGAACGTTATGCTGAAAACACGCTTCATGTCCTCCAGGTGTTTCCTGATGATGACCACAGCCACGTCGTCTCAAATGCCACAAGCTAGTCCGCGGGGTAGTTTCAGCTTCAGCAGCCCGTCGTACATGATGTTCCACAGGAGGGGACCCAGGACTGAACCTTGGGGTACTCCTGCTGCCACTTTGTAGTTCTTAGGCCCAGTCTCGGTATCATACATGAGGACGCTTTTGATGAAATAGCTACTGACCATCCTCCGCAAGTAGCCCGGCACGTCCAGGTTGGCAAGAGCCTCCATGATGCAGTCCCCCCTGGCTGAATTGAAGGCGTTCTTGATGCCCAGAGTCACCACCAAGCAATACTCCTTAGTGCCACTCAACCATCGTTCCCCTTCAATCGCTTTCCTTGCGGTTTCGACGACAAGGTTGATGGCATCAAGTGTGGACCGGCTTTTCCGAAAACCATATTGATTCCCAGCAAGCGCGGGTTCCACGGCAGCTTCTATCCTCTGGTGGATGATACGCTCGAGAATCTTGCCAGCAGTATCGAGCATGCAGAGGGGACGGTAAGATGAAGGTTCGTCCGGTGGTTTATTCCCTTTTGGGAGCAGTACCAACCTCTGCTGCTTCCACATGGCAGGAAAGATGCCCTCTCTGAAGCACTCGTTGTAGACATCCAGGAACTGCTCTGGCATCGTGTTAATGGCCAGCTTCAACGCGATGTTCGGGATTCCGTCCAGCCCTGGAGCTTTGGAGTTTCCCACTCTTTTACAGGTCTCCATTAGCTCTTCCCTGGTGATCTCCGGGACAATTTCTCTTTCCCATTGTTTAGAGTTGCGCCGAAATTCCAGTTGACTTGGGAACAGCGTCTCCACAATTCTGTTCAGGAGCACCGGACACGATGGTGATGGCATTGATTGACTCTTGAGTCGTGTCATCACCACCCTGTAGGGCTTCCTCATGGGTCGGTCTCCACCTCGCTAAGGAGCTCGCTCCAGCATTGCCTCTTGCTATGCTTGCTGGCTTTGCTGAGCTTTCGCCATGCCCTCTTGTACTTCATCTCCAACTCCATGAAGTTGGGACTTTTCCTACCACGCTGAGATGACCTTCTGGCTGCGTTGCACTCCTTCCGTAGCACAGCGATGGTCTCATTCCACCAGTATACTAGTGGATGTCGATTCGTGGTCCGCTTTCTCGTCATTGTGGCGTCGCAGGCTTTACTCACCTTCCTCCTGATGCTCTGCACCTCCGAAGTCGTATCTGTACCAGCGTCCACAGTCAGCCTGTCCAGGAAGTCTGTGAACCCATCGATACTGAAACTCGGTGGGGCATAACAGCTGTTGACGTGAATTCCATCGATCTTCGCCTTCACGTAGCCGTTCCTGCTTCCGGTGTCTTGAAAAGGCCTGTTCCCACAAGCCCAGATTACTGCCCCGCCATTGGCATCAGTAACCCAGGATTGGGTGCCGAGGTGTCGGTACGGCTCCGAAATCATAGCCAGATCAATCTTCAGCTCTAGCACCGTTTGCATAAGCAAGTCATGTGCGTCCCCACAGTGGTTGAGGTTGAGCTGTAACACCTTGCAGATCTTCCTCCCCTTATCGCCTTTTGCTGGTGAGCTTCTGGAGTGCCGCGGTATAGGCTGGGCATCTATTGCTATCAGCAACATGAGCACTATTCTCCTTATTGCCTTTGTCAATGCAAAGGGTGCATTGCGGTTCTTTCTCGCAGTCCTTGGCTTTGTGGCCATCCCCTGCATACCTCGTACAGAGCTTCGAGCGATCCACAACGCTCGTGCATTTTGTAGCGAGGTGTCCGTATTGCCAACACCTGAAGCACTTGATCGGTCTCTGCACTCTCCGTACCCGGCAGTTGACCCAGCCAATCTTTATCTTCTTCCCGATCTCCTGTTCCCCCAGAATTTTCGTGACAGCAGCTGCCGTGAGTGTCACTGAAGCAGTTTGAGTCCCTCCATAGGCTTTCCGTAGCGATTTTATGGCCTCCAGACCAATCTCGCACTTCTCACCTACGTCTTTCTGAAGAGCAACGAGAACGTCCTCCTTCGATGTCTCTTCATCGAGGTCTTTGATCTCGAGATCTTCCATAGGTTCCTTCCTTAGCACTTCGGCTTCACTTCCTAGGAGTGCGACAATCGCTGATCGTTGCTGGGAGGCTTCATCCGCCTTCTTCTTGCTCAGAATAATCAGCATGTCTCCAGTGGTCGTACATCTGATTCTCTCGACGCAATCACCAGCCTTATCACAAGCACTGTCTTTCTTCACTCGCTTAAGGAGGTCCAAGTAGTTCCCCTTCTCCTTGTGATGAATGATCAGCGCTTTTGGCCTAGCCGCCAACTTCTTCTGAGTCTGCTTCGTGTTCGGGTTTCCCCGTAGCGTCTTAGGAGCCGAGTCACCTTTCTCCCTTCGTCGCTTCCACTTCTGCCAGCCCTGGTCTTCACTGGCTTCATCCTTGTTGAACCTGCCTTGATTGGTCTCGTCCTTGATTCGCTCGCCTCTAGCACGATCCTTCATGCAAGGTTCATTCCTTTTTGTCCCCTCCTCCTGGCGCGGTGACGTGAGCCGCTCGGGTGGACTTGGGGTTTTATCTTTCTTGGACCTTTTGAGCGAATCGGAATACGTTCCAGGTGATTCCCGATTTCTCTTCTTATTTCCTCCAGTGTCTTTCCGGTTCTGGTCTTGTGACCCTCCTTGCGACCCTGCATCCTTCATAGTCCGTTCCCTAATCTCAGCATTTTTCAATGCTGGTTTGTCGGATTTCACTGTCTTTGGCGGCACTTGTTCTGCCAGACGTTCATGCAACGACCTAAGTCGCCTAGTAGAAGCTTGAACGCTCCTAGCCATCTGGCGAATATTCTCATTTATTGTTCGCCTATTTTTGTCCATCAACTGGGACAAAAGATCTGCGATGAGCTTCTCGTGGCGATCCCATTCTTGTTTACGTCTCGCTTCTTCATTTGAGACGGTGAGATCGATCTCGTGCTGAGTCTGCACCTGCACCACACTCGTGGGATGTGGGATCAAGGTGCACTCATGCGGTACGTCGAACTTTGTCACCCCTTGAGGCTGAGCCTCTTCTCCACTTGTAGCATCTGAGGCCAAGTGGTGCACCTTTGCATAATGTGATGATTGGCTCCTCCCATAATCCATGGAGCCGGCATCAGAACTGATGGCGGGATTCTCCTTGTTAAGGCTATCCGCATGGGAACTTTCAATTTTTTCATCACTCATCATGTTTGTACTAGCTGTTATCAGGAGCCTGACCCGGGGGTGTTTTAGGGAGCCCACCCTGCACACCGCTTTTAGAGTTGGGTTTCTCGGAAGGTGTTGGTTCGCGCCGACGTATTTTATTTAGTCGGTACCCTATATTCTGAACGGCAGCTCAGAATATCGAGCATTCCCCCATCCACCTGGGGATGCGCCACGTTGCAGGACCTTCCAACCTGCGAAAACTCTCGGAGGGTAAAGGCGTTCCTCGCCGAAACGATCCGTGGTGTATGTGTTTGTGTGTGTGTGTATATGTGTGTGTATGTGTGTGTGTCGGAATGCGTTTGTGCGTGTGTCGGGCGTATGGGTGTCATGAAAGTTGTAATATTGAATGTAACGAATAAATTGTGCATTTTTTCCAATTAATCACGTGGTGTTTTTATTCTGAAAAGTGTTTGTCGATTCATTGCAAATATCGAGAAAATGAATTCAAAGATTCAATTGCCCCCCCCCCCTCACGAGCGTCGAAAGCAAAGTTAGTGTTTGCTTTGAAATGTGCTCATCAATTGGTTAATAAATTGATTACCCCGCGAATTAATGATTCAGTCGTGAATAGTTTCCACTGAAGTCCAATAATATGTTAATTAATTAATCAATTAATTAGCCCGCGAATTAATTAACCCTTCCAATGAACAGAAACCTCGTGTATAGATTCGCCGGATTTCTATACATATTTCTCTCGAGCGTATAGGAATAAAACGTATAGAATAATCCCTATAGAAACCCCTATACGATTCCCAGACCAATGAATAGAAACCTCGTGTATAGAATCGCCGGATTTCTATACGCATTTCTCTCGAGCGTATAGGAATAAATCGTATAGAATAATCCCTATAGAAACCCCTATACGATTCCCAGGCGAATGGATAGAAACCTCGTGTATAGAATCGCCGGATTTCTATACGCATTTCTCTCGAGCGTATAGGAATAAATCGTATAGAATAATCCCTATAGAAACCCCTATACGATTCCCAGGCGAATGGATAGAAACCTCGTGTATAGAATCGCCGGATTTCTATACGCATTTCTCTCGAGCGTATAGGAATAAATCGTATAGAATAAAAATTCACGTATAGAATGCGATGAAAAAGTATTCGTATAGAAAAACTTCGTATAGAAAATTTTCGTATAGAAAAGTCCGAATATCATATACGAAAAACCTATAGAAATCGTATAGGATCATTCTATACACAATTCGTATAGAAAAGTTCTGTACGATTTTTTCATACGTGGAGTCTCTCATCAAAGACTCTCCGAGACGCGAAACTGGTTACGAAAAATCCAGGTAGACTGATTTCAGGCTCTCACAGTCGTTGAGAGATCCGATAGACTGAAAATGTCCATTCCGTGTCTTTTCCTGTATGATCCGTTCATCCTTATCATCATTCGATCTCCTATAAACGCTTCCGACGGGAAATCATGAAATTCAATAAATCTAAAAGATATTTTCCACAAAAAAATGCCAACATACATACATTCAGGGTCAAAACTTGGGCGGGTAAAATAGTAAAATGGAACCATTCAAAGTCTTGATCAGTTTTCGCAGTATACACAAAACCGAGTCAGAGCGATGAAAAATAATTATGAAAAAGACACGATCTAACATTCGCATATTCGAACTTTTTAGACACTATTTAGTCACGCTAACACAAACAATTGGAAACTTGAATTTGAACGATTACAAAGCCTCTATTCGGAAGCAAAAAACAGAAACAGATGTTCTTATACAATCTTCTAACAAAGAAGCTGTTCTTGGGCTGTTTCTGACAGGAAATAAATTCATCTCTCGAAAGAATACAATTTTCGTAGAAAATAACAAAAAAATTTAATGCACTCATTCAGAAAATGGCTCCAAAAATTTAACTAACTCATTCAGAAAATTTCCTTTAATAAAAAATTCAGTGTAACATTTTTTGAAGCCAATCTATTCATCGTATTATGTCATTAGATGTTTATAGCCGGACAGGACTTTTTGGCGCCACACACCCAAATTATGTGAAAGGACACCCAAATTGAGTATTTTCTTGGGGCGCCAAAAGGTCCGGCGCCAAAAAGTCACGTACCGGTTTATAGATGATGATTGCATAGATTAATGATATTACGATGATACTATATCATAATACATTATGCATATATAATAACCTGCCACAGATGGTTGCGACGTTTGAAAATCATCCCATGCATGTTCGCAAAAGACGATAGACCGTATGGAAAAGCTATGAGAATTTTTTCAGATTTTTTAAGTTATATTTAATGGGGGCGGGAAGTGTTGAAAATCTTTATGGATTCATTCCCATGAAAGATCCCATAAGGTTAATATCCATCATATTGTTGACAAAAATTTTCGATTACTATTGTTATTGTTATATCCTAGAACATATTCTGAGATGAGTAAAGAATAGAATGAATATTTTTCCGCGGCTCTAATCACTTTATTTATTCAATTAACAAGTGTGATTTGTGGTTTAAATAGAGGTTTTCAAGAACTTATAATTGCCTCTCCAAATAGGCTAATTCTTCTAAAATTTAGAAGGAACATTGTTCAACTATTTTCGTATTCGTATTTCGTAAATTGACTATTTCTGTTTGTTATGAGCCGTTGAAAAAAAAAAAAACAAAAAAAAACAACATTTTCCAATTTTCAAGTAGTGACAAGTGCTCGGATTACACGGTCCCATCATGAAGGCCATATACCTGAAATGGAGAGAGTCAGTTAGCTGGCTAGACCTTTTCTCGGGTAAAACTCTGCCTTTTATTGCCCCCAATATACCAAGATAAGTCTTTATTTTTTATCTGAAAAAATTTGAGTTTTTCCGTAATTTCAAAATGAAATTGGCATATTCGTACTGCGAATTTTATAAGAATTCTAGGCCATTTTGTTTGGTGGGAATAGCGTGATTTGAAGTGACGTTAATAAAATTCCCCATCAGGAAAATGAGCCTAGTGATGGAATGTAAGAAAGAACTTTGAAAAAACTGCAGAATTGGAAGACAAAGTCTGAAAAAGTAATAAAATTTATTTCTAATTAAATCATGGGGAGAAGAAATATGAATAAGTCCTCGATTTAATTCAGTACACATTTTATTTAATTACATCGATAATTCTTCTGGTTTCTGAACAGATTTGATGTCAGCCCTCCTGAAATAACTTAAATAATCCATATCCATATATATATATATATATATATATATATATATATATATATAT